>NW_026116575.1:0-15647 GCF_001640805.2 Lates calcarifer
AGAGGAGTTGATTGAGTCTGTGAGAAGCTGCCACAGAGAGGTTACAGTCAGGAGAGCCAAGAGCTGTCACAGATGATGAGCTCTGAAAATATTATCACAGAAAATAATTAGCATAAAAGCTTTTATTTAAAATTTTTACATCTGGGAAGTGTGAACTGTTACCAGCGTGTGCCCTGCGACCTGCGTTGACCCGCGGTTGCCGGGGTCCCGCGGTCGCCGCTCCCCCGACGGGCGCCGGGTGCGAGGGCCCGTTCAACGCTGCTCGCAGCTTTAATTATTATTATTATTATTTTTTTCTTCTTTTTCCGCCTCTTAGATCGGCTTTTTGAGGGCCTTAACATGCGTGAAAACTTACCAAAATTTGCAGACGCGTCAGGCACGGCGAAAAATTTAATAATTTAGGGGTCTTGAGCATGGGTGTGGTAAAATGGCCTCGGTAGCGCCACCTACATTTTTAAACGGAACAGCCCCTCAAGCCCGTTGCGCCTAAAAATCTGAAAATCTGCACACATATGTAACATCCCATGACGCACCAAAAAGTCTCTTGGAGCCATATTCTAAACCCAACAGAAAGTATTTTTATTTTGACCGGAAGGTGAAAAAATTGTGTGTTTTTGGCCATTTCCAGGGGTCGCTTGAACGCGAACTAGTCCTAGACGCATTATCCATTGACTTCAAAACTTAATAGTATGTTCTTAAGACATAGACGATGTTAAATTGCGGCAGATTTTGAGTTTTTGTTGAAGGGCGTGGAAGTTATGGCCCCTCAAAGTTCGATTACTCGCCACGAAACAGGAAGTTGCTTTATTTTTGCTATATTTCGGCCATACTTTGTCCAAACTGCATCAAACTTTACAGGATTGTTAATGGTACCTATCTGCACACATCCATATGTCAATATTCATACAATTGTTGTAGCGCCACTATTTATAGCAGGAAATGACATATTTTATAGTGTGATGTCCAGTTTCTAGACGGGTGACCAGATCACTTCAAATGTTGTCAGCCCCCTTGACAATTTTTGGAAGACTGGCTCCGAAAATTGTGAGTTTGGGTCGAAGCGTGTGCCGGTTCTGGCCCGTCAAAGTTCGGAAACCCAACTTCCTGTTTGAAACCTCAGATTTTGGGGTAACTTCCTGTTGCGACTCTCTACTTTATCCTACAGATGGAGCCATTGTATTACTCTTTGATGGGTTTTTGGAAGGGGGTCTCTGTGTGTGTGTGTCTGTGTGTGTGTGTTTGAGGGGGGAGGGGAAGAGGAGTTGATTGAGTCTGTGAGAAGCTGCCACAGGGAGGTTACAGTCAGGAGAGCCAAGAGCTGTCACAGATGATGAGCTCTGAAAAATATTATCACAGAAAATAATTAGCATAAAAGCTTTTATTTTAAATTTGTTGCAACAAATCAGGTTTCTTACAGCATTTTCCTTATTGAAAACTAATTCTACCTGAAATGTATCAATAAAAATCTTCTTTTGCAGTTAATGTCACCAGTTTATAGTTTAGTTTTAATAGCATTCCCTGTCACTGATGTGCCTTTAATTATCGGTTCTATCAGGGATCATTTATGTGTTTATCTTACGGGGGTGAGCCACCTCACAGGTTGGTTATATTACCTGTTGACCTCAGCTCAGTGAGCTAAGACAATGTTTAATGCAGTGTTTTTTCTGATATGAAAATGGATATTATTCAGCACATCTAACCTCAGCAGGCCCCTCTTCAGAAACTCATATCTGCAGATGTCAAAGCTGGCTCAAAAAATTAAACTGGCTTCAAACATGTGTCTCCCCTTGACCAAAGTGACAGTTTGGTTTTGATCAGTTAGGAAATTTCACAAGGGGTCAGCTGATTTTTCGTGTTACTCAGTGTACGGCGACAGGAAAAGTTGGCGTCGAGGTGAACCAGCTGAATATAAGCCACTCAAGTTGACGACAAGTGCATTGAAAAGTAAAAGCTGCTGGCCTTTACCTTTTCTTTGTAAAAGCGCCTGTTCGGCCAGTAGTTAGTAAAGTAATATTTTCAGCGTTGTCCACAGTCTCATGACATGTTTAACAGAAGCACAGCACGCTGGTTAAGCTCATGGCAAACTGTTACTAACAGCTAAAATGAAAGCTTGTCTGTATGTAGTCTAACTGGTTAGTTTGTCACTAATCTCCAAATTTTGCAAATTGCTATAAACTTCACTCTCTTAAACCAGTAACAGTCTGAGCTGGACTGATAGGGGTCTGTATGGATAAAGATAAAATCCTAATGATACCCATCCCTACAGCTGGTTAGTGGCTTCGCCCTGACTTTAGGCAGATGAGATATTCACTGTTCAAATAACTTCATTATAAGCCTTGTTTAAGCATAAATGATTTATATATGCACCCAATAACAGAACTTAAAAAAATGCTTTTGCTCAAAGCTCAAAGCTTGTAAACTCAAGTTAAAACTGAGTTTTATCTCCTTTTGGGAGGGGTATTTCTCTGTGTGTTTGTGTGTGTGTGTGTGGGTGTGTTTTGTGTTGTGTTTGAGGGGGAGGGGAAGAGGAGTTGATTGAGTCTGTGAGAAGCTGCCACAGAGAGGTTACAGTCAGAGAGCCAAGAGCTGTCACAGATGATGAGCTCTGAAAAATATTATCACAGAAAATAATTAGCATAAAAGCTTTTATTTAAATTTTTACATCTGGGAAGTGTGAACTGTTACGCCAGCGTGTGCCCTGCGACCTGCGTTGACCCGCGGTTGCCGGGGTCCCGCGGTCGCCGCTCCCCCGACGGGCGCCGGGTGCGAGGGCCCGTTCAACGCTGCTCGCAGCTTTAATTAGGGCCCGAGCAACGAGTTGCGTTTTTATCTTGTATTATTATCTTTTTTTTCTATCTTCTTTGCCTCTTAGATCGGCTTTTTGAGGGCCTTAACATGCGTGAAAACTTACCAAAAATTTGCAGACGCGTCAGGCACGGCGAAAAATTTAATAATTTAGGGGTCTTGAGCATGGGCGTGGTAAAATGGCCTCGGTAGCGCCACCTACATTTTTAAACGGAACAGCCCCTCAAGCCCGTTGCGCCTAAAAATCTGAAAATCTGCACACATATGTAACATCCCATGACGCACCAAAAAGTCTCTTGGAGCCATATTCTAAACCCAACAGAAAGTATTTTTATTTTGACCGGAAGGTGAAAAAATTGTGTGTTTTTGGCCATTTCCAGGGGTCGCTTGAACGCGAACTAGTCCTAGACGCATTATCCGATTGACTTCAAAACTTAATAGTATGTTCTTAAGACATAGACGATGTTAATTGCGGCAGATTTTGAGTTTTTGTTGAAGGGCGTGGAAGTTATGGCCCCTCAAAGTTCGATTACTCGCCACGAAACAGGAAGTTGCTTTATTTTTGCTATATTTCGGCCATACTTTGTCCAAACTGCATCAAACTTTACAGGATTGTTAATGGTACCTATCTGCACACATCCATATGTCAATATTCATACAATTGTTGTAGCGCCACCTATTTATAGCAGGAAATGACATATTTTATAGTGTGATGTCCAGTTTCTAGACGGGTGACCAGATTCACTTCAAATGTTGTCAGCCCCTCCTTGACAATTTTTGGAAGACTGGCTCCGAAAATTGTGAGTTTTGGTCGAAGCGTGTGCCGGTTCTGGCCCGTCAAAGTTCGGAAACCCAACTTCCTGTTTGAAACCTCAGATTTTGGGGTAACTTCCTGTTGCGACTCTCTACTTTATCCTACAGATGGAGCCATTGTATTACTCTTTGATGGGTTTTTGGAAGGGGGTCTCTGTGTGTGTGTGTGTGTGTGTGTGTGTGTGTGTGTGTGTGTGTGTGTTTGAGGGGGGAGGGGAAGAGAGTTGATTGAGTCTGTGAGAAGCTGCCACAGAGAGGTTACAGTCAGGAGAGCCAAGAGCTGCTTTACATAAAAACTTCAGTTAAGATTTGAGCTGTCACTTGAGAAAGCATCATGCCAAAAACTAAGGAAATCACTGTAGACTTGAAAATTGTCGATGCTTAGGAAGCAGGAGAAGGATATACAAAGTTATACAGCATTTCCAAGCGTCAAGAACTCAAATTCACCGAGAAATTCAAGGAGAGCCACACTGTGCAGAACAAGCCTGGCAGAGGTAGGAAGCCAAAGATTTCAATGCCCTGGAAAGAAAACCAGTTAGAGACCTGTCTAAAGAACCATAAAGCTGCCAAGACACTAGTGAATGACTTAGTTAAGTCTGAAATTGTAGTCTCAAAGAAGATTACATGAATTCATGTAATCTTACCATATGTCTCCCTTGACCAAAGCTGAGCGTGGATTGATGCTGTCTTTACAGTTTGGTTTTGATCAGTTAGGAAATTTCACACGGGGTCAGCTGATTTTTTCGTGTTACTCAGTGTACGGCGACAGGAAAAGTGCACTAGGTCCAGCGTCGAGGTGAACCAGCTGAATATAAGCCACTCAAGTTGACGACAAGTGCATTGAAAAGTAAAAGCTGCTGGCCTTTACCTTTTCTTTGTCAAAGCGCCTGTTTGGCCAGTAGTTAGTAAAGTAATATTTTCAGCGTTGTCCACAGTCTCATGACATGTTTAACAGGAAGCACAGCACGCTGGTTAAGCTCATGGCAAACTGTTACTAACAGCTAAAATGAAAGCTTGTCTGTATGTAGTCTAACTGGTTAGTTTGTCACTAATCTCCAAATTTTGCAAATTGCTATAAACTTCACTCTCTTAAACCAGTAACAGTCTGAGCTGGACTGATAGGGGTCTGTATGGATAAAGATAAAATCCTAATGATACCCATCCCTACAGCTGGTTAGTGGCTTCGCCCTGACTTTAGGCAGATGAGATATTCACTGTTCAAATAACTTCATTATAAGCCTTGTTTAAGCATAAATGATTTATATATGCACCCCAATAACAGAACTTAAAAAAATGCTTTTGCTCAAAGCTCAAAGCTTGTAAACTCAAGTTAAAACTGAGTTTTATCTCCTTTTGGGAGGGGTATCTCTGTGTGTGTGTGTGTGTGTGTGTGTGTTTGTGTTTGTGTTTGAGGGGGAGGGGAAGAGGAGTTGATTGAGTCTGTGAGAAGCTGCCACAGAGAGGTTACAGTCAGGAGAGCCAAGAGCTGTCACAGATGATGAGCTCTGAAAAATATTATCACAGAAAATAATTAGCGTAAAAGCTTTTATTTAAAATTTTACATCTGGGAAGTGTGAACTGTTACGCCAGCGTGTGCCCTGCGACCTGCGTTGACCCCGGTTGCCGGGGTCCCGCGGTCGCCGCTCCCCCGACGGGCGCCGGGTGCGAGGGCCCGTTCAACGCTGCTCGCAGCTTTAATTATTATTATTATTATTATTATTATTCTTTTTTTCTTAGCCTCTTAGATCGGCTTTTTGAGGGCCTTAACATGCGTGAAAACTTACCAAAATTTGCAGACGCGTCAGGCACGGCGAAAAATTTAATAATTTAGGGGTCTTGAGCATGGGTGTGGTAAAATGGCCTCGGTAGCGCCACCTACATTTTTAAACGGAACAGCCCCTCAAGCCCGTTGCGCCTAAAAATCTGAAAATCTGCACACATATGTAACATCCCATGACGCACCAAAAAGTCTCTTGGAGCCATATTCTAAACCCAACAGAAAGTATTTTTATTTTGACCGGAAGGTGAAAAAATTGTGTGTTTTTGGCCATTTCCAGGGGTCGCTTGAACGCGAACTAGTCCTAGACGCATTATCCGATTGACTTCAAAACTTAATAGTATGTTCTTAAGACATAGACGATGTTAAATTGCGGCAGATTTTGAGTTTTTGTTGAAGGGCGTGGAAGTTATGGCCCCTCAAAGTTCGATTACTCGCCACGAAACAGGAAGTTGCTTTATTTTTGCTATATTTCGGCCATACTTTGTCCAAACTGCATCAAACTTTACAGGATTGTTAATGGTACCTATCTGCACACATCCATATGTCAATATTCATACAATTGTTGTAGCGCCACCTATTTATAGCAGGAAATGACATATTTTATAGTGTGATGTCCAGTTTCTAGACGGGTGACCAGATTCACTTCAAATGTTGTCAGCCCGACAGGATTTTTGGAAGACTGGCTCCGAAAATTGTGAGTTTGGGTCGAAGCGTGTGCCGGTTCTGGCCCGTCAAAGTTCGGAAACCCAACTTCCTGTTTGAAACCTCAGATTTTGGGGTAACTTCCTGTTGCGACTCTCTACTTTATCCTATAGATGGAGCCATTGTATTACTCTTTGATGGGTTTTTGGAAGGGGGTCTCTGTGTGTGTGTGTGTGTGTGTGTGTGTGTGTGTGTGTGTTTGTGTTGTGTTTGAGGGGGAGGGGAAGAGGAGTTGATTGAGTCTGTGAGAAGCTGCCACAGAGAGGTTACAGTCAGGAGAGCCAAGAGCTGCTTTACACGCGGTATAAAAACTTCAGTTAAGATTTGAGCTGTCACTTGAGAAAGCATCATGCCAAAAACTAAGGAAATCACTGTAGACTTGAAGAATTGTCGATGCTTAGGAAGCAGGAGAAGGATATACAAAGTTATAACAGCATTTCCAAGCGTCAAGAACTCAAATGAGAAGCGTCACCGAGAAATTCAAGGAGAGCCACACTGTGCAGAACAAGCCTGGCAGAGGTAGGAAGCCAAAGATTTCAATGACCCTGGAAAGAAAACCAGTTAGAGACCTGTCTAAAGAACCCATAAACGCTGCCAAGACACTAGTGAATGACTTAGTTAAGTCTGAAATTGTAGTCTCAAAGAAGATTACATGAATTCATGTAATCTTACCATATGTCTCCCCTTGACCAAAGCTGAGCGTGGATTGATGCTGTCTTTACAGTTTGGTTTTGATCAGTTAGGAAATTTCACACGGGGTCAGCTGATTTTTTCGTCTTACTCAGTGTACGGCGACAGGAAAAGTTCACTAGGTCCTCCAGCGTCGAGGTGAACCAGCTGAATATAAGCCACTCAAGTTGACGACAAGTGCATTGAAAAGTAAAAGCTGCTGGCCTTTACCTTTTCTTTGTCAAAGCGCCTGTTTGGCCAGTAGTTAGTAAAGTAATATTTTCAGCGTTGTCCACAGTCTCATGACATGTTTAACAGGAAGCACAGCACGCTGGTTAAGCTCATGGCAAACTGTTACTAACAGCTAAAATGAAAGCTTGTCTGTATGTAGTCTAACTGGTTAGTTTGTCACTAATCTCCAAATTTTGCAAATTGCTATAAACTTCACTCTCTTAAACCAGTAACAGTCTGAGCTGGACTGATAGGGGTCTGTATGGATAAAGATAAAATCCTAATGATACCCATCCCTACAGCTGGTTAGTGGCTTCGCCCTGACTTTAGGCAGATGAGATTCACTGTTCAAATAACTTCATTATAAGCCTTGTTTAAGCATAAATGATTTATATATGCACCCAATAACAGAACTTAAAAAAATGCTTTTGCTCAAAGCTCAAAGCTTGTAAACTCAAGTTAAAACTGAGTTTTATCTCCTTTTGGGAGGGGGTATCTCTGTGTGTTTGTGTGTGTGTGTGTGTGTGTTTGTGTTTGTTTGAGGGGGAGGGGAAGAGGAGTTGATTGAGTCTGTGAGAAGCTGCCACAGAGAGGTTACAGTCAGGAGAGCCAAGAGCTGTCACAGATGATGAGCTCTGAAAAATATTATCACAGAAAATAATTAGCGTAAAAGCTTTTATTTAAAATTTTTACATCTGGGAAGTGTGAACTGTTACGCCAGCGTGTGCCCTGCGACCTGCGTTGACCCCGCGGTTGCCGGGGTCCCGCGGTCGCCGCTCCCCGACGGGCGCGGGTGCGAGGGCCCGTTCAACGCTGCTCGCAGCTTTAATTATTATTATTATTATTTTTTTTTCTTCTTTTTCCGCCTCTTAGATCGGCCTTTTTGAGGGCCTTAACATGCGTGAAAACTTACCAAAATTTGCAGACGCGTCAGGCACGGCGAAAAATTTAATAATTTAGGGGTCTTGAGCATGGGCGTGGTAAAATGCCCTCGGTAGCGCCACCTACATTTTTAAACGGAACAGCCCCTCAAGCCCGTTGCGCCTAAAAATCTGAAAATCTGCACACATATGTAACATCCCATGACGCACCAAAAAGTCTCTTGGAGCCATATTCTAAACCCAACAGAAAGTATTTTTATTTTGACCGGAAGGTGAAAAAATTGTGTGTTTTTGGCCATTTCCAGGGGTCGCTTGAACGCGAACTAGTCCTAGACGCATTATCCGATTGACTTCAAAACTTAATAGTATGTTCTTAAGACATAGACGATGTTAAATTGCCAGATTTTGAGTTTTTGTTGAAGGGCGTGGAAGTTATGGCCCCTCAAAGTTCGATTACTCGCCACGAAACAGGAAGTTGCTTTATTTTTGCTATATTTCGGCCATACTTTGTCCAAACTGCATCAAACTTTACAGGATTGTTAATGGTACCTATCTGCACACATCCATATGTCAATATTCATACAATTGTTGTAGCGCCACCTATTTATAGCAGGAAATGACATATTTTATAGTGTGATGTCCAGTTTCTAGACGGGTGACCAGATTCACTTCAAATGTTGTCAGCCCCTCCTTGACAATTTTTGGAAACTGGCTCCGAAAATTGTGAGTTTGGGTCGAAGCGTGTGCCGGTTCTGGCCCGTCAAAGTTCGGAAACCCAACTTCCTGTTTGAAACCTCAGATTTTGGGGTAACTTCCTGTTGCGACTCTCTACTTTATCCTACAGATGGAGCCATTGTATTACTCTTTGATGGGTTTTGGAAGGGGGTCTCTGTGTGTGTGTGTGTCTGTGTGTGTGTGTTTTGAGGGGGAGGGGAAGAGGAGTTGATTGAGTCTGTGAGAAGCTGCCACAGGGAGGTTACAGTCAAGAGAGCCATGAGCTGTCACAGATGATGAGCTCTGAAAAATATTATCACAGAAAATAATTAGCATAAAAGCTTTTATTTTAAATTTGTTGCAACAAATTCAGGTTTCTTACATTTTCCTTATTGAAAACTAAATTCTACCTGAAATGTATCAATAAAAATCTTCTTTTGCAGTTAATGTCACCAGTTTATAGTTTAGTTTTAATAGCATTCCCTGTCACTGATGCCTTTAATTATCGGTTCTATCAGGGATCATTTATGTGTTTAACGGGGGTGAGCCACCTCACAGGTTGGTTATATTACCTGTTGACCTCAGCTCAGTGAGCTAAGACAATGTTTAATGCAGTGTTTTTTCTGATATGAAAATGGATATTATTCAGCACATCTAACCTCAGCAGGCCCTCTTCAGAAACTCATATCTGCAGATGTCAAAGCTGGCTCAAAACTGGCTTCAAATTAATTTAAGGAATTGTAGAATCGTGTAATCTTCATATGTCTCCCTTGACCAAAGCTGAGCGTGGATTGATGCTGTCTTTACAGTTTGGTTTTGATCAGTTAGGAAATTTCACACGGGTCAGCTGATTTTTTCGTGTTACTCAGTGTACGGCGACAGGAAAAGTGCACTAGGTCCACGGCGTCGAGGTGAACCAGCTGAATATAAGCCACTCAAGTTGACGACAAGTGCATTGAAAAGTAAAAGCTGCTGGCCTTTACCTTTTCTTTGTCAAAGCCTGTTCGGCCAGTAGTTAGTAAAGTAATATTTTCAGCGTTGTCCACAGTCTCATGACATGTTTAACAGAAGCACAGCACGCTGGTTAAGCTCATGGCAAACTGTTACTAACAGCTAAAATGAAAGCTTGTCTGTATGTAGTCTAACTGGTTAGTTTGTCACTAATCTCCAAAATTTTGCAAATTGCTATAACTTCACTCTCTTAAACCAGTAACAGTCTGAGCTGGACTGATAGGGGTCTGTATGGATAAAGATAAAATCCTAATGATACCCATCCCTACAGCTGGTTAGGGCTTCGCCCTGACTTTAGGCAGATGAGATATTCACTGTTCAAATAACTTCATTATAAGCCTTGTTTAAGCATAAATGATTTATATATGCACCCAATAACAGAACTTAAAAAAAATGCTTTTGCTCAAAGCTCAAAGCTTGTAAACTCAAGTTAAAACTGAGTTTTATCTCCTTTTGGGAGGGGGTATCTCTGTGTGTTTGTGTGTGTGTGTGGTGTGTTTGTGTTTGTGTTTGAGGGGGAGGGGAAGAGGAGTTGATTGAGTCTGTGAGAAGCTGCCACAGAGAGGTTACAGTCAGGAGAGCCAAGAGCTGTCACAGATGATGAGCTCTGAAAAATATTATCACAGAAAATAATTAGCATAAAGCTTTTATTTAAAATTTTTACATCTGGGAAGTGTGAACTGTTACGCCAGCGTGTGCCCTGCGACCTGCGTTGACCCGCGGTTGCCGGGGTCCCGCGGTCGCGCTCCCCCGACGGGCGCCGGGTGCGAGGGCCCGTTCAACGCTGCTCGCAGCTTTAATTATTATTATTATTATTATTATTATTATTCTTCTTTTTCCGCCTCTTTGATCGGCCTTTTTGAGGGCCTTAACATGCGTCAAAACTCCAAAATTTGCAGACGCGTCAGGCACGGCGAAAAATTTAATAATTTAGGGGTCTTGAGCATGGGTGTGGTAAAATGCCTCGGTAGCGCCACCTACATTTTTAACGGAACAGCCCCTCAAGCCCGTTGCGCCTAAAAATCTGAAAATCTGCACACATATGTAACATCCCATGACGCACCAAAAAGTCTCTTGGAGCCATATTCTAAACCCAACAGAAAGTATTTTTATTTTGACCGGAAGGTGAAAAAATTGTGTGTTTTGGCCATTTCCAGGGGTCGCTTGAACGCGAACTAGTCCTAGACGCATTATCCGATTGACTTCAAAATTATAATTGTTCTTAAGACATAGACGATGTTAAATTGCGGCAGTTTTGAGTTTTTGTTGAAGGGCGTGGAAGTTATGGCCCCTCAAAGTTCGATTACTCGCCACGAAACAGGAAGTTGCTTTATTTTGCTATATTTCGGCCATACTTTGTCCAAACTGCATCAAACTTTACAGGATTGTTAATGGTACCTATCTGCACACATCCATATGTCAATATTCATACAATTGTTGTAGCGCCACCTATTTATAGCAGGAAATGACATATTTTATAGTGTGATGTCCAGTTTCTAGACGGGTGACCAGATTCACTTCAAATGTTGTCAGCCCCTCCTTGACAATTTTTGGAAGACTGGCCTCCGAAAATTGTGAGTTTGGTCGAAGCGTGTGCCGGTTCTGGCCCGTCAAAGTTCGGAAACCCAACTTCCTGTTTGAAACCTCAGATTTTGGGGTAACTTCCTGTTGCGACTCTCTACTTTATCCTACAGATGGAGCCATTGTATTACTCTTTGATGGGTTTTTGGAAGGGGGTCTCTGTGTGTGGTGTCTGTGTGTGTGTTTGAGGGGGGAGGGAAGAGGAGTTGATTGAGTCTGTGAGAAGCTTGCCACAGGGAGGTTACAGTCAAGAGAGCCATGAGCTGTCACAGATGATGAGTTCTGAAAAATATTATCACAGAAAATAATTAGCATAAAAGCTTTTATTTTAAATTTGTTGCAACAAATTCAGGTTTCTTACAGCATTTTCCTTATTGAAAACTAAATTCTACCTGAAATGTATCAATAAAAATCTTCTTTTGCAGTTAATGTCACCAGTTTATAGTTTAGTTTTAATAGCATTCCCTGTCACTGATGTGCCTTTAATTATCGGTTCTATCAGGGATCATTTATGTGTTTATCTTACGGGGGTGAGCCACCTCACAGGTTGGTTATATTACCTGTTGACCTCAGCTCAGTGAGCTAAGACAATGTTAATGCAGTGTTTTTTCTGATATGAAAATGGATATTATTCAGCACATCTAACCTCAGCAGGCCCCTCTTCAGAAACTCATATCTGCAGATGTCAAAGCTGGCTCAAAAAATTAAACTGGCTTCAAATTAATTTGAAGGAATTGTAGGTTATTTTGAATTCATGTAATCTTACCATATGTCTCCCCTTGACCAAAGCTGAGCGTGGATTGATGCTGTCTTTACAGTTTGGTTTTGATCAGTTAGGAAATTTCACAAGGGGTCAGCTGATTTTTTCGTGTTACTCAGTGTACGGCAACAGGAAAAGTGCATGTCTACATCCACCGGCGTCGAGGTGAACCAGCTGAATATAAGCCACTCAAGTTGACGACAAGTGCATTGAAAAGTAAAAGCTGCTGGCCTTTACCTTTTCTTTGTCAAAGCGCCTGTTCAGCCAGTAGTTAGTAAAGTAATATTTTCAGCGTTGTCCACAGTCTCATGACATGTTTAACAGGAAGCACAGCACGCTGGTTAAGCTCATGGCAAACTGTTACTAACAGCTAAAATGAAAGCTTGTCTGTATGTAGTCTAACTGGTTAGTTTGTCACTAATCTCCAAATTTTGCAAATTGCTATAAACTTCACTCTCTTAAACCAGTAACAGTCTGAGCTGGACTGATAGGGTCTGTATGGATAAAGATAAAATCCGAATGATACCCATCCCTACAGCTGGTTAGTGGCTTCGCCCTGACTTTAGGCAGCTGAGATATTCACTGTTCAAATAACTTCATTATAAGCCTTGTTTAAGCATAAATGATTTATATATGCACCCAATAACAGAACTTAAAAAAAATGCTTTTGCTCAAAGCTCAAAGCTTTTAAACTCAAGTTAAAACTGAGTTTTATCTCCTTTTGGGAGGGGTATCTCTCTCTGTGTTTGTGTGTGTGTGTGTGTGTTGTGTGTTTGTGTTTGTGTTTGAGGGGGGAGGGGAAGGAGTTGATTGAGTCTGTGAGAGCTGCACAGAGAGGTTACAGTCAGGAGAGCAAGAGCTGTCACAGATGATGAGCTCTGAAAAATATTATCACAGAAAATAATTAGCGTAAAAGCTTTTATTTTAAATTTTTACATCTCGGAAGTGTGAACTGTTACGCCAGCGTGTGCCCTGCGACCTGCGTTGACCCCGCGGTTGCCGGAGTCCCGCGGTCGCCGCTCCCCCGACGGCGCCGGGTGCGAGGGCCCGTTCAACGCTGCTCGCAGCTTTAATTATTATTATTATTATTTTTTTCTTCTTTTTCCGCCTCTTAGATCGGCTTTTTGAGGGCCTTAACATGCGTGAAAACTTACCAAAATTGCAGACGCGTCAGGCACGCGAAAAATTTAATAATTTAGGGTCTTGAGCATGGGCGTGGTAAAATGCCTCGGTAGCGCCACCTACATTTTTAAACGGAACAGCCCCTCCAAGCCCGTTGCGCCTAAAAATCTGAAAATCTGCACACATATGTAACATCCCATGACGCACCAAAAAGTCTCTTGGAGCCATATTCTAAACCCAACCAGAAAGTATTTTTATTTTGACCGGAAGGTGAAAAAATTGGTGTTTTTTGGCCATTTCCAGGGGTCGCTTGAACGCGAACTAGTCCTAGACGCCATTATCCCATTGACTTCAAAACTTAATAGTATGTTCTTAAGACATAGACGATGTTAAATTGCGGCAGATTTTGAGTTTTTGTTGAAGGGCGTGGAAGTTATGGCCCTCAAAGTTCGATTACTCGCACGAAACAGGAAGTTGCTTTATTTTTGCTATAATTTCGGCCATACTTTGTCCAAACTGCATCAGACTTTACAGGATTGTTAATGGTACCTATCTGCACACATCCATATGTCAATATTCATACAATTGTTGTAGCGCCACCTATTTATAGCAGAAATGACATATTTTATAGTGTGATGTCCAGTTTCTAGACGGGTGACCAGATTCACTTCAAATGTTGTCAGCCCCTCCTTGGACAATTTTTGGAAGAAGTCCTCCGAAAATTGTGAGTTTGGGTCGAAGCGTGTGCCTGTTCTGGCTGTCAAAGTGAAGATCCAAGATCAGGTGAATTATGGCCAGATGTTCAGCGCAATTTACTGCTTTATCCAGCAGATGGAGCCATTGTATTACTCTTTGATGGTTTTTAGGAGGGGGTATCTGTGCTTGTGTCTATATGTGTGTTTGAGGGGAGGGGAGGAAGAGTTGATCACCCTGTTTTAAGATGCTCTGATGCCACAGGAAGAATACAGCCAGAACAGCCAACAGCTGCTGTTACAGATGCTGAGCTATGAAAATATTGTCACAGTAAATAAATAGCATAAAAGCTTGTATTTTAAATCTTTTGTTGCCACAAATTCAGGTTTGTTACATTGTTTTCCTTATAGAAACTAAATTCTACCTCAAATTTATTAATAAAAATCTTCATTTGGAGTTAATGTCACCTGTTTATAGTTTAGTTTTAATAGCATTCCCTGTCACTGATGTGCCTTTAATTATCAGATTCACTTCAAATGTTGTCAGCCCCTCCTTGACAATTTTTGGAAGAAGTCCTCCGAAAATTGTGAGTTTTGGTCGAAGCGTGTGCCGGTTCTGGCCCGTCAAAGTTCAGAAACCCAACTTCCTGTTTGAAACCTCAGATTTTGGGGTAACTTCCTGTTGCGACTCTCTACTTTATCCTATAGATGGAGTTATTGTATTACTCTTTGATGGGTTTTTGGAAGGGGGTCTGTGTGTGTGTGTGTCTGTGTGTGTGTCTCAGGGGGAGGGGCTGTCTTTACAGTGTGGTTTTTGATCAGTTAAGAAATTACAGACAAGCATCTGATGTTGTTGTGTTACATATTCTACAGCGACAGGTAAAGTGCACATCTATGGCCATCAGCGTTCAGGTGAACTAGCTTAACAAAAGTCTCTCAAGTTGATGACAAAAGCTGTGCACGTGTACCTTTTCTTTGTCAAACCACCTGTTCAGCCAGCAGTTAGAAAAGTAATATTGTCAGCGTTGTTCACAGTCTCTTGTCATGGTTAACAGGCAAAGTGTCACTGAGAAATGCAAGGAGAGCCACACAGTACAGAACAACCCTGGCACAGGTAGGAAGCGATAGATTTCACAGACTCTGGCAAGAAAACCAGTGAGAGCCCTATCTAAAGACCCATAAACACAGCCAAGATTCTAGTGAAGAACTTAGCAACGTTAGAGCTTATAGTCCCAAACAAGACAATTTTTAGAGGTCTGCACAGGAATCAACTGTGAGCTTGCGGTCTAAGAAGAACACTTCTCCAGAGGAGACATTTTCAAGCTACACAGACTTCTGTCAAGAATAACCTGGAGAAATAATATACATATTTAACGCATGTCTTTTGGACAGATGAGCCAAACTAGAACTCTGTGGCTACGGAGAAATAACAAGATGGTGAGATTTGCAATTCATCATGTGTAGGCTAGTAATTAGTGTTCCCTCAATCTTTAGTGTTTTAGAAAGTAAACAATTTTTTGAAATATAGTTACATGATGTATTTTTTGCTATCTGTCAGTAAGCAACTTAATGATAGGTGCATTTACTGAAGTCTGTGATCTGTAGTTTAATCTAGGTTGTGGTAAGTACCTGTAGGACATTTATGCAAAGTCTGATTTATGCTATACAGGGCAATGTTTAGATTTTTGGAGATGATATAAGGAAGTGTATTAAGCAAGACACCACTGTAAGGTTACCAGGTTTTATTGTAAATAAACAATCCAAGATAGTGCCAATGTCAAAGTATACATTGTGTAGAGACATGTGTAAATGTTCATATGTGGAAGTGTAATGTTAAAGAATTGAGCCTATTAGCATTATGAGTGCCCCAAGTGTTAGCATTAACA
>NW_026116576.1:0-13182 GCF_001640805.2 Lates calcarifer
GTAGCGCCACCTACATTTTTAAACGGAACAGCCCCTCAAGCCCGTTGCGCCTAAAAATCTGAAAATCTGCACACATATGTAACATCCCATGACGCACCAAAAAGTCTCTTGGAGCCATATTCTAAACCCAACAGAAAGTATTTTTATTTTGACCGGAAGGTGAAAAAATTGTGTTTTTTGGCCATTTCCAGGGGTCGCTTGAACGCGAACTAGTCCTAGACGCATTATCCCATTGACTTCAAAACTTAATAGTATGTTCTTAAGACATAGACGATGTTAAATTGCGGCAGATTTTGAGTTTTTGTTGAAGGGCGTGGAAGTTATGGCCCCTCAAAGTTCGATTACTCGCCACGAAACAGGAAAGTTGCTTTATTTTTGCTATATTTCGGCCATACTTTGTCCAAACTGCATCAGACTTTACAGGATTGTTAATGGTACCTATCTGCACACATCCATATGTCAATATTCATACAATTGTTGTAGCGCCACCTATTTATAGCAGGAAATGACATATTTTATAGTGTGATGTCCAGTTTCTAGACGGGTGACCAGATTCACTTCAAATGTTGTCAGCCCCTCCTTGACAATTTTTGGAAGAAGTCCTCCGAAAATTGTGAGTTTGGGTCGAAGCGTGTGCCTGTTCTGGCCTGTCAAAGTTGAAGATCCAAGATCAGGTGAATTATGGCCAGATGTTCAGCGCAATTTACTGCTTTATCCAGCAGATGGAGCCATTGTATTACTCTTTGATGGTTTTTAGGAGGGGGTATCTGTGCTTGTGTCTATATGTGTGTTTGAGGGGAGGGGAGGAAGAGTTGATCACCCTGTTTTAAGATGCTCTGATGCCACAGGAAGAATACAGCCAGAACAGCCAACAGCTGCTGTTACAGATGCTGAGCTATGAAAAATATTGTCACAGTAAATAAATAGCATAAAAGCTTGTATTTTAAATCTTTTGTTGCCACAAATTCAGGTTTGTTACATTGTTTTCCTTATAGAAAACTAAATTCTACCTCAAATTTATTAATAAAAATCTTCATTTGGAGTTAATGTCACCTGTTTATAGTTTAGTTTTAATAGCATTCCCTGTCACTGATGTGCCTTTAATTATCAGATTCACTTCAAATGTTGTCAGCCCCTCCTTGACAATTTTTGGAAGAAGTCCTCCGAAAATTGTGAGTTTTGGTCGAAGCGTGTGCCGGTTCTGGCCCGTCAAAGTTCAGAAACCCAACTTCCTGTTTGAAACCTCAGATTTTGGGGTAACTTCCTGTTGCGACTCTCTACTTTATCCTATAGATGGAGTTATTGTATTACTCTTTGATGGGTTTTTGGAAGGGGGTCTGTGTGTGTGTGTGTCTGTGTGTGTGTCTCAGGGGGGAGGGGCTGTCTTTACAGTGTGGTTTTTGATCAGTTAAGAAATTACAGACAAGCATCTGATGTTGTTGTGTTACATATTCTACAGCGACAGGTAAAGTGCACATCTATGGCCATCAGCGTTCAGGTGAACTAGCTTAACAAAAGTCTCTCAAGTTGATGACAAAAGCTGTGCACGTGTACCTTTTCTTTGTCAAACCACCTGTTCAGCCAGCAGTTAGAAAAGTAATATTGTCAGCGTTGTTCACAGTCTCTTGTCATGGTTAACAGGCAAAGTGTCACTGAGAAATGCAAGGAGAGCCACACAGTACAGAACAACCCTGGCACAGGTAGGAAGCGATAGATTTCACAGACTCTGGGCAAGAAAACCAGTGAGAGCCCTATCTAAAGACCCCATAAACACAGCCAAGATTCTAGTGAAGAACTTAGCAACGTTAGAGCTTATAGTCCCAAACAAGACAATTTTTAGAGGTCTGCACAGGAATCAACTGTGAGCTTGCGGTCTAAGAAGAACACTTCTCCAGAGGAGACATTTTCAAGCTACACAGACTTCTGTCAAGAATAACCTGGAGAAATAATATACATATTTAACGCATGTCTTTTGGACAGATGAGCCAAACTAGAACTCTGTGGCTACGGAGAAATAACAAGATGGTGAGATTTGCAATTCATCATGTGTAGGCTAGTAATTAGTGTTCCCTCAATCTTTAGTGTTTTAGAAAGGTAAACAATTTTTTGAAATATAGTTACATGATGTATTTTTTTGCTATCTGTCAGTAAGCAACTTAATGATAGGTGCATTTACTGAAGTCTGTGATCTGTAGTTTAATCTAGGTTGTGGTAAGTACCTGTAGGACATTTATGCAAAGTCTGATTTATGCTATACAGGGCAATGTTTAGATTTTGGAGATGATATAAGGAAGTGTATTAAGCAAGACACCACTGTAAGGTTACCAGGTTTTATTGTAAATAAACAATCCAAGATAGTGCCAATGTCAAAGTATACATTGTGTAGAGACATGTGTAAATGTTCATATGTGGAAGTGTAATGTTAAAGAATTGAGCCTATTAGCATTATGAGTGCCCCAAGTGTTAGCATTAACATGAAAAGTAAAACGTGACAACTAAAAATATAAAGAAGAGCATAAGATAAAGTACAGAATTATTAATAAACCAAGAAAGTACTAAACAGCAGTACCTAGTATAGGCACATCATAAGAGTAATAGTAATGTAATTGGTGCAAATATATAGTCATGTTAGTCACTATCAGAGCAGGAGTCAAGAGCTGTTGGCATTGGTGTGGTCTCATGTGTAGCTTCTAAGCAGTTGTTTTCTGTAGGTCTTTCGTCTGTAGTACTGTTAGCAACAGCAAGAAGGAGTGAGTCGGGGATACCTGAAAGACAGTTTTTATGTGTTATGTTCAGAGAAAGTGTTGTGGCAAGAAATGGTAGGAAAAAATGTACAAAGTTAGCCAACAGATTACCAGAGGTAGAGCACATTATGTGAGGACATTACTTTAAATGTGCAATCAATTAAAGAATAGGTACTAAAGTAGTATTTGCATGGTTTTCACATGGGTGTAGTAGACAGTGACATCTACAGTAAAGTACTGATAGTTGTATGTAAATGGAATTATTGAAACAAGTTTAGCTAGTAGGCAGACCTCATTACTTACTATTGCTGCAAAAGCAGTTTTTCAGGCGATCTTCCAATCCAGCTTTTATGAGAGTGTTTTGAGAAAGTATGCCAGTTTGGTGTTCATGGATGCGTGTTTTAACCGCAAGTGCTTTTTCTAGGGCACGTTGGCGGCGGTCTTGCTTGACCAGCAGATGACAGGTCTTATATCCGTTTTCTAGAGACAAGGCGTAATTGTAGTCTCTAGTGGTGGCAGGGTCCATGATGGAATACTGAAAGTTAGTATATATATTAGTTATCCACAGCAGTGATTTTTAAACAGATCTCAGCAGTGTGTTCATGTATAGAGTTATTAGGAAAGCACTCACAGATAGAAGCTGGCTCTGGTTAATTACTGCAGCAATCTCAGGGTTCTCTGTAGTTGAGAATTTTGTGGGAGAAGCTGGTGTTACAGTGCAAGATGCGGTTCCTGTTGTTTCACAGTTAGCTGAGGGTGATGTTGGGTGTTTGTCCACTGCGTTGTTGTCAGTGTAGGGTTGAAAATGTCCACAAATGTCAGCAGGGTTTTCTGTTACAGCAGCAACATCAAGGAGCACAGTGTCTGTTACACCTATAATCAGTGAAGAATGGTTATTTCAGAAACAGTGTAGCTTGGTAAATATATGAGAACATACACTATAATTTACAGTACCTGTTTGTGTTGATGTTAAATGAGCCAATGGTGTTGATAGTAGTACCAAAGCAGTGTTGATTGCAGTGGTAGTTATATGATGATATAATGAGCAAGGTGCAACTACATTAACAGGTATATTAGGATTGTCAATAACTGCTAGAGGAATATATTATGTTTTGGTGTGCGTTGTAAGGATAGTGAGGTTCATAGTTTACTGTGCCACGATGTGTAAAACAGTTTTTAAATCAGATATATGACAAACGTTTTAAAGCTTACTGTCATCGCAGGTGCATTGTTGCAAGCGCTCTCTCAGTGCTGCAATCTCCGTTTCTTGCCGGCTAAGAGCGGTAGCTTGTTCAGAAATTGCGCGAATCCTCGCTGTAAGTTCCCCCTCTTTTGCGCGGTTGCGGAGGTCGTGCTTTACCAGAAGTTTTGATGTGTGGTTCCCGTTACGGATAGATAAGGTGTAGTTATATGCCCGCGTCGCCGCCGGATCCAGAATCGAGTACTGTAAGGAAGTAATGATACATTAGTTAGGCACAGTAGTAACTTGATGGAAGAGTAGATGTTAGCAGTATGTGCGGTCGGGTCAAATGTGAAAGCACTTACAGATAGCAGTTGGGTTTGTTGTATAATCGCTGCTATCTCGTGGTTTGCTGTAGTTTGGAAATTTTGAAGGAGAAGCGGGTGGCATCCGTGAAGCCATGGTCTTTGTTGGTCTGACAGGAACAGCACAGGTAAATGAGATGGTATAGGCATAAAATACAAGTCATTGATGTAATGAAAGCGTTGAGAGATGTACCGTTTTTAAAGCTATGTCGATGTAGTAATACATGTCATGGTGCTGCGCGAACTTACCTTGTATGTGAGAGGGGGCTGTGGAGAAGCAAAGTAGAAGCAGCGCAGTTGCGGCAACAATATATAGGTCTTGGGGAGCCTGGGCGGGGTCTTTTGTGCGTGGTGCAGAGAACGGGTCATACAGTAATCTCGCTATCAGTTATGACATAGCAATCGCACAAGCGCTTTGACAGAATTGTTGCACATTAATTAGTAACCGGCATGTAAGCAAAAAGTTGGTTAGTAATCATACATCTGAGGCAGGTGATTTTCAAGATGTTCATGCACAATCTATAGGTGGATATATCTATAGAGAGAGGTATTATATGTTTTGGTTGGTATTGTATTGTCCGGTGAACTGTGAATTGTTTTTGTAAAAGTAGGAGGGTAGTTTGTTTCAAAAGCTGAGCATAGTATTAGAAAAAACAGCTGCGAAATTATATAATAGTGGGTTGAAGAAGTATATCTGTAATGTGTTTTGAAAGACTGGAAAAGGTTATGCTGTAGAGTAAATAGCACAGCAAGGCTAGGTTTAGAGCGTCTATATGTGTACAAGAGTGTGTTTTGATTTAAAGCAGGTTGTAGGTAGTATATAAGAGAGCGCGGAATATCCATTTAACTAGGGGGTTTTAGCGCAGCATAGTCAGATCAACGCCTTGATTTTACAGTGTTGTAGTAGTAAAAATAAGATCAAGAGGATATAGAGAGATCAAACCATCCAAAGTCAATGAAGGTTCAAGTCGAGGAGTAACCTGGCCAGACATGCTAATTACACGGTCAAGACGGTATAAAGTGTGTATTCTAACGATCGATGTGTGAAGGGAAATAAGTACGGTTCAGACCTCCGCAGGTGGTGCCGCAAGTTGTGGATAGTTATTGTAATGTTAATGAGTATGTGTGTGCAACACCGAGGTAGTTACGTTGTGATATTTACACTTGGGCACCAGTACAATGTAACCTTTCCGATAATCATAGTGTGAAGGGACAGACAGGTGAAGAGACAGCATGCTTGTACATACGTAACATGTAACACTTAAGATCAGGGAAAAATATTATAACTAATATTATAACTATAAACAAGTTATTTGTTAAGGTTCACTCTTGTATATAAAGCTCCTGTGTTTTCTTGCACAATTGTTATCAGTTAGGGTTAGTCCTGAAATAGCATAGTGATATCTACATACAGAAATTGATATGTAGATGGATTGATTAAGCAATATATACATAGATGGAGAGACATGTAGATAGATCAATGGATTTAGAAAGAGTTATAAATAGGTATGTATTTTGAGAAATAAGTAAACATATTGATATGTAGAATAGATAAATGCATGTATTATGTACATAGACAGCAGCAGTCGTTAGTAAAAGATAGTAATGTAAGAGTAATTAATCAAAAAACAAATGTAGTGGAAATAATCTTTACAGCCAAACAATGAAGAAAATAAACGAAAAACTGAGAGCAGTTACAGTAAATTGCTTAATAGCAGTTAGAGTATGAGCATGTTCAACCATAAAGGGAAGTACACTTTGTCATCAAGTATTTAAATATTTGGTAAACGGTTTTATGAACAATATTGTTATTCAAGTATTAACGTGTACAAATCCCACGCCATATGATGTAAATCGCGACAGACGTACAGACGTACAGCGGTGTTGATAAACCTCGCAGAAAGTAAACGCATTATGACGAAAATACATCATAACTGTCCGTGTGGTGTGAAGTTGTGAGTTGTTGTTGTGGGGGAATTGTGAATAACAATTTCCCGTGCTGATTTATGCTCTCTCTATGTAATTAATCTAGGTCTTTGTTGTCTATGTATTTAAACGAGATACCAATGTTTTGTGCGCACCACAAATAATGAACACAAATATTTAAAAAATATACAAGCAGCGCATGTTGTTACTAGCTATGTTGTTGTGAGAGAGCAATGAAGATCATTTTTCATGGTCATTACTGTGTCTGCGTCATCAGACAGCGAGCGACCGGGGTGCCGGGGCTCTAATCTTTTCAGAGGGAATGCGGTGATTGCCGGTCGTTGAACACCGTCTCGTCTGAAGTGTGCTGAAATTAACATCTTAATCAGTGGAATTTGTGCTTGATGATGATTTAGGTGGTCAATTAGCAGCCATGTGCACATCTTTACACAAGGGGCTATTGTTTAGAAAAGACGCAGCATAGCCAGCGGGTGGTTTCGGAGGCTATCACCTGTGCAGAGGCAATACAGTGATTGTCGGTCGTTGTACACCCTGTCCTTGTATGTGTGCCGGTATTAGAATATGAATGAATGGAATGTGTGCGGGTTTTGGTGTCAATGGCAGCCGTTTGCACATCACCCATTGGCTATTGTTTAGAGAACACGCAGCAGAGACAGGAGAGTGTAGCTTAAACAACCACAAAAAGAACTTTTCAAAATAAATGTGAATGCAGATTAGGGTGAGAGGAAAGTCAGTATATGTTTAAGGAAGAGGGTATAATGACCAACGAGTGTATTGTCAGTATTTAAATGAAACCAGTGTTTCAACTGTTTCAAGAAACATGTAGTTAGCCTAATGGCTTTAAAAAGGTAATGTATCGAGTTGTTTACGGTGTGAGGTTAAAAAGCAAAGAGAAAGTGTCCTCACAAAGGATAGTATTATAAAACTATAAGTAGGTGTTAAAAGTAAGTATGTAACAGATAGTGTTGTGTAACAGATAGTGTTGTGTGTGTTTACTCTAGCATGTCAATTACTGGAGGTGATAGGGTTTCTGTGTGCGCAGTGTATTTATGGTTTATTTAAGTGGTTGTCAAAAAGAAAGACCATGACAGTTGTAACTGACTTTATTATAGAGAGACATGACACATACGATGTACATAGCTTGCTTGTTGTGATATTTGCTGATCAGTGCCTACTTATGGCGACAGAAATGCCACAGAAACTTCTTAAAGTAGGTAAATAGTTTTTGTTTCCCAGCGGTATTGAGATGCAAGCCATCTCTGCGGAAGAAATGTTCAAGTACTTTGCCTTCATACAGAAACAAAGCGTTTGTGCGCACGTACACAGCGTTAGGAATGTCTTTCAAATGGTGCTCCATCACTGTGTTGAATTGCTTGACAGTTTTCTTGGTGTGTATGTCATCCACAGGTCTCGGCAAAACAGCACAGACAGCGATGTGGACTTTCTCTGTGCGACCACGGCGAATGCGTTCGATTAATGCACACATTTGCTCCACGTAGAGTCTAGGAGGCAGCCGCGGGCGACATCATTAGTGCCGATGTTGATCACAACTAGAGTCTCTGTTGTCACATGCTTGAAGTGATACAGGTGTTGGGTCAGGGTTCTGTAGAGGAATGTGCCAGGATGAACAAAGGCGGAGACATTGGCGATGCTGTCTTCAAGGCCACGGCACATCGAGTCGGTGAGAAAACACACCTTGATACCTGTAGGGGTAAAGGTAGAGTGTTACCCTAATGTGCGTACAGTAACATGACAGATGCAATGAAATGTACATGCATTGTGCAAGGTATACCTTTGGTGACGGCATAGCGTCTGCGGCCCATTGTAGATAGCACTGTAGTAGAATCACGCCCTAAACACAAAAATATGGTGATTACTCAGTTATCCCAACTACATATTCTCTGTTGATGTAACGCTAGACTACAAGCTACTGTTATATAGTCGCACAGTTTTCTTACCTGTACAGTCCATGATGTCACACAGCGGCAGGGTGACAGGCCAACGAAGAGTAACTCAGAAGAGTGTCAGTGGGATAATATATAGGAGTCCGAATTGCTGTAGGTGTGGCCGCAGCCTCCTGACATCTACACATGCAAATTATGGGCGTGTGATGATAAACTAATAGGTAAATGTGTAGTACTGTTATGTAAAATAAACTCAAAATTAGGCTCACAATATGTAGGAAATATGTCCAGTACTCCAGCATGTGCACATTTTAGTAACGAAGTAACTAGTGTCAGAACTTGTATGAGACATCCATAAGTGTAGTGGTCCTGTGTTGCACACAGGTGAGATGTGTTACACGTACAGTAAGTAATTGTTGGCATGATAACATACAGCAGCGCTCATCTAGCCTGTAATTCATTGCGCATATATGGTTCTCACTCTTGAAGATGTAATAGTGGCAAATTACAAGGACACAAATAAAACAAGATAGCGGGGACGGTACACTGTAAACAGTGTTGCTTTTGTAAAACAGGAGCCCTAGCAGTTTATCCTGTAAATGACAAGAAAAGCGGGAAGAATGGGAAGGTTAATGTCTCCTATGTAGAAACAATGCACTGATTATCAGGTGATGGACAATCTGACCTGACATTATAATACAAGTAGTTGGTATGGTATATATATATTGATATATACAAATATGAGAAAATAAAGAAGCCGCTCATTTTGTTACCCGCTGTGTTTTTGTGAGAGAGCAACCAGCCCACTTTAGATGCCAAATAATGTATCTGCGCCATCAGACAGCAAGCGGTGGGGTGGGTGGGTGGTTCGGGGGGCTATCACCTGTGCAGAGGGAATACAGTGATTGCCGGTCGTTATACATATGAATGAATGGAATGTGTGCGGGTTTTGGTGGTCAATGGCAGCCGTTTGCACATCATTGCACAAGGGGCTATTGTTTAGAGAACACGCAGCAGAGACAGGAGAGTGTAGCTTAAACAACCACAAAAAAGAACTTTTCAAAATAAAGTTTACTGCTAATTAAGTTGAGAGCAAAGTAACTCTAGGGAAACCAGTGCGTGAAATGTCACAGCACGTACAGATCTTTCCACATTTTAATTGGCAATTAATCAATAACAGCAAAAAGAATTTTGCGGTTTTACCGACATAGCCGCGTGTCGTATTATCCTAGAACCTAGGTGGCACATGAAAGCGGGTGTCGTACAACTTGACATATTGCTTGTGAGCTGTTTTTGATATATGTATAATGTGAGTACAATTACGTGTAATATTGTGTGTAGTACTTATTCCAAATGTTGATATATAGATGGATAGATAGATACATAGATGAACAGATAGATTAATAGAGACAATAAATGTGCGAAATATTACGCCACTCTATATGATCTGTAGTGGTAGACAATCAAGTAAATACACAAAGAAATCAGATCTGCTACAGAAAATCGCGTGCCTGCAGTAAAAGTATTAGCAGCCTTCATCAGATGTGAAAGTACACTGTCCCAGAAGTAGGTGGATTATGTAAAAAATGGTTGTGTCAATAATATTATGATGCAAGTATTGATGTGTACAAGTGCCACGCAATCTGATGGAAATGCCAACAGAGTTCAACAATTGTGTTGTTAGTGTTTGCAGAAAATGAACGCAGTATGTGTATAACGTGAGACACACAGGTGAGTTAATTACAGTGCTATGACTATGGGTGTCATCATTACCCGTCTTTCATGGAAACAGCAGCGTCCCGGGAGCTAGGTCAGGCAATTCTTAATGAAAATTTTCCGTGTGGGTTAATGAAGTATCTATCTACTGAAATCTATTCTAGTGGCCTGTTGTTTCTTTATGTAAACCATATGTGACAATGTTTTTGTGCTCAAGTGCAAATAAACCACTAATGCGCACGAGAAATAAGAGAAATTAAAGAAGCCGCGCACTTTGTTATGTGCTGTGCTTTTGTGAGAGAGCAAGTAGCGCAATTTCAGATGGCAAATAACGTGTCTGCACCTTCAGACAGCGAGCAGCGGGGGCTGGGGGTATCACCTGTGTAGATAAATACAGCGATTGCCGGTCGGTGCACACCTTCTGTTCTAAATGCGCCAGCATTAGAATATGAATGAATGGAATGTGTGCTGGTTTTGGTGGTCAAAGGCATCCGTGTTTACATCTGTACATAAGGGGCTATTATTTAGAAAAGACTCAGCGGACAGGGCAGTGTAGCGTAAACAACCACAAAATGAACTTTTCAAAATAAAGTTCAATGCAGATTATGTGATAGGGAAGCCAGTATATCCATTAGGAAGAGGCCTAATACCCAATCAGCGGATCGATAGTCTCTCAAGGGAAACCAGTACGTCCATTGTTTCAAAATGTATCGAAATATGTAGTACACCTAATGTGTGTAAAAAAAAAGTAATGCATTGAGTTGTTTTGGGTGAGGTTTAAAAACAATGAGAAGCAGTCCTCAGAAACGGAAGTTTTATAAAAGAAACTAGGTGTTAAAATAGAAGTATGTAACAGATATTCTTTCTCAAAGTGTGTGTGTTTACTCTAACATGATCACTCAGTGTATGTATGTAAGAGGCTGTCAAAAAAACGACCAGGAAAGTTGTTACTGATTTTATTAATCGAGGGGGCACATAAACGATGTACATAATTGCGTGGTGTGATATATGTTGATCAGTACCTACTTGTGGCGACAGAAATGCCACAGAAACTTCTTAAAGTAGGTAAATATGTGCGCCATCAGCGAGCAGCGGGGGCTGTTACCTGTTTAGAGGAATACAGCGATTGCCGGTCGTTATACACCCTCTCGTTCTAGATGTCCCGGCATAAGAATATGAATGAATGGAATGCGCGCGGGTTTCGGTGGTCAAAGGAAGCCGTTTGCACATCTTTACACAAGGGGCTATTGTTTAGAAAAGACCCGGAAGACACAGGGTCGTGTAGCGTAAACAACCTCGACATGAACTTCTCAAAATAAAGGGCAAGTCAGATTAAGTTGAGAGCAAACTAACTCTATGGAAACCAGTGCGTGAGCTGTTACAGTACGTACCGATGTAAATGTTGAGGACATTGCGCTATACAAAGAATCAGAAGAGATCAGAAAATGATTCAACAGTAACAGTTAATCGGGATGCTTAAAGTGTGCGTGTGACAAACAAAATCACGGCAAGATTGTGTATATATGTAAGACTACAGGACATGAAAATTATAGGTTTTCCTCTGCACATTGATGTTTATTCTATGTGGGACATGTGCGAATAGTAAAAGCACGCTGCCATAGACTGTAAAAATATTTTTTGCCATGCCACATAACCCACATGCCTCTGCTGTGTATGATATCAAAGTCTGTGTAAGCAAATTGAAACAAACCAGCGAAAAAGTGACTGTCCACCATGTATATCCAGCTATTTTTATATATTCTAGAGTTTCATATCGCGTGATTAACGAGATAAATGGAAATATGTAATAACCTTAACCTTTGGTGTATATATGCAAGCAGATTTTGTAATGCTATGATACAGGACTATGATAAGAAGTTATCTCTAGCTATAAAGGTGGCTAGAGGGAGACCTCTGGCGGTGGAAAATAAAATACACCAAAATGCGTTTAGAATTAACGGCAGTAGCTGCAGGGAGGGGCTCACCAGGTGTGAGCCAATTACAGCATTTACTGTGGCCACAGCCAATAGACTGTGACTGTGCTAACGTGAGTGACGCCCACCGACAGGAAACAAATTCTTTGGACGGCCGGCTGCGTAGCTCACTTGTTCATTGAACAACCCATTGAACATCTCTACTTACCTGATCGCCGACCTTTCATCTTGAGACCTTCATTAACGTGACAAAATCTTCTTCAAATACGACAAAGGAAGGAGTTGGACTCAGATAACTTCACACGGTTTCCTGCGCTGAAGTTGACGAGTGGTTTCTTCGAACACCGCACGCAGTGTAAACAGGGTAAGTTGATGTCTTTTTTCTATTTACACGCTGCATCCTAAAAAAGTATAATGATCTGCTGCAAGTATTGCTGGTTTGGATGCTATTGTGTTTATGTGTGTCGTGAGTACACGTTGTTCACATGTAGTATTGTCAGAGGGGAAAATGTGCTCTAAAATATTACTGTGGCAACGCGGCCCCGTTTGAGAGACACTAAGATAATTGCGCATTCTAGATAACGTGCGCTGTCAATGATGGTCGCTGGCTTACTCTGTAGAGTCACATTGTTTACATATTACAAGTTCATGTTGTTGTGTAAAATCAATATGATGAGCAACAATAGAGGCCTAATTCATGTATTTGCGGTACATGCCAGAGAAAGTGACTTTGTCTGGGTGTAGGCACAAGTTGTGGAGCGGTGAGAAGTTGATGATATTGATAAGTAAAAACATACAATACAATAGTAGAGGTAGTGCTAAGGCCCCTTACTAACAAGAAGCCATAATCTAACGTTTGCAAGAGGAAAGTGTACATACACTTATGGTTGTTCAGCTCGCCTGATTTTTGGCCTGGTAATACGGGTTAGGTCCTCCTGTCGGTATACACATTCAACTGTACATGCAATCGTAAAACAGCCGGCACTCATCCATGTTAACTGTGATCAGATACTGTTAGCATTTTGCAATTGCGTGCTCTGTAGCTGCCTTCAATGCAGTGTGGTTGTATAGATGTTGTTACTTCTGGCATGTAATGGCACTTTGCATTGCGAGACGGTCGATGTAGTGTTTTGGTGTGGCGTCAGTACACGCTGTTCACATGTAGATGTACAGTGTTGTCACATGGGAAAATGTGCAGTAAAATGTTACTGTGGCAACACGGTCCCATTCGACAGAAATAAATTTTGCTTTTTAAATAACGTGTGCAGTTAATGATGGTGTTGTCGCGGGTTACTCTGTAGAATCACATTGTTTACATAGCACAAGTTCATGGTGTGTAGAAATGCGCCTGATGAGCAACAATACAGACCTAATTTAGTATTTGCGTCACAA
>NW_026116577.1:0-18928 GCF_001640805.2 Lates calcarifer
TTGGAGCCATATTCTAAACCCAACAGAAAGTATTTTTATTTTTACCGGAAGGTGAAAAAATTGTGTTTTTTTGGCCATTTCCAGGGGTCGCTTGAACGCGAACTAGTCCTAGACGCATTATCCCATTGACTTCAAAACTTAATAGTATGTTCTTAAGACATAGACGATGTTAAATTGCGGCAGATTTTGAGTTTTTGTTGAAGGGCGTGGAAGTTATGGCCCCTCAAAGTTCGATTACTCGCACGAAACAGGAAGTTGCTTTATTTTTGCTATATTTCGGCCATACTTTGTCCAAACTGCATCAGACTTTACAGGATTGTTAATGGTACCTATCTGCACACATCCATATGTCAATATTCATACAATTGTTGTAGCGCCACCTATTTATAGCAGGAAATGACATATTTTATAGTGTGATGTCCAGTTTCTAGACGGGTGACCAGATTCACTTCAAATGTTGTCAGCCCCTCCTTGACAATTTTTGGAAGAAGTCCTCCGAAAATTGTGAGTTTGGGTCGAAGCGTGTGCCTGTTCTGGCCTGTCAAAGTTGAAGATCCAAGATCAGGTGAATTATGGCCAGATGTTCAGCGCAATTTACTGCTTTATCCAGCAGATGGAGCCATTGTATTACTCTTTGATGGTTTTTAGGAGGGGGTATCTGTGCTTGTGTCTATATGTGTGTTTGAGGGGAGGGGAGGAAGAGTTGATCACCCTGTTTTAAGATGCTCTGATGCCACAGGAAGAATACAGCCAGAACAGCCAACAGCTGCTGTTACAGATGCTGAGCTATGAAAAATATTGTCACAGTAAATAAATAGCATAAAAGCTTGTATTTTAAATCTTTTGTTGCCACAAATTCAGGTTTGTTACATTGTTTTCCTTATAGAAAACTAAATTCTACCTCAAATTTATTAATAAAAATCTTCATTTGAGTTAATGTCACCTGTTTATAGTTTAGTTTTAATAGCATTCCCTGTCACTGATGTGCCTTTAATTATCAGATTCACTTCAAATGTTGTCAGCCCCTCCTTGACAATTTTTGGAAGAAGTCTCCGAAAATTGTGAGTTTTGGTCGAAGCGTGTGCCGGTTCTGGCCCGTCAAAGTTCAGAAAACCCAACTTCCTGTTTGAAACCTCAGATTTTGGGGTAACTTCCTGTTGCGACTCTCTACTTTATCCTATAGATGGAGTTATTGTATTACTCTTTGATGGGTTTTTGGAAGGGGTCTGTGTGTGTGTGTGTCTGTGTGTGTGTCTCAGGGGGGAGGGGCTGTCTTTACAGTGTGGTTTTTGATCAGTTAAGAAATTACCAGACAAGCATCTGATGTTGTTGTGTTACATATTCTACAGCGACAGGTAAAGTGCACATCTATGGCCATCAGCGTTTCAGGTGAACTAGCTTAACAAAAGTCTCTCAAGTTGATGACAAAAGCTGTGCACGTGTACCTTTTCTTTGTCAAACCACCTGTTCAGCAGCAGTTAGAAAAAGTAATATTGTCAGCGTTGTTCACAGTCTCTTGTCATGGTTAACAGGCAAAGTGTCACTGAGAAATGCAAGGAGAGCCACACAGTACAGAACAACCCTGGCACAGGTAGGAAGCGATAGATTTCACAGACTCTGGCAAGAAAACCAGTGAGAGCCCTATCTAAAGACCCCATAAACACAGCCAAGATTCTAGTGGAAGAACTTAGCAACGTTAGAGCTTATAGTCCCAAAACAAGACAATTTTTAGAGGTCTGCACAGGAATCAACTGTGAGCTTGCGGTCTAAGAAGAACACTTCTCCAGAGGAGACATTTTCAAGCTACACAGACTTCTGTCAAGAATAACCTGGAGAAATAATATACATATTTAACGCATGTCTTTTGGACAGATGAGCCAAACTAGAACTCTGTGGCTACGGAGAAATAACAAGATGGTGAGATTTGCAATTCATCATGTGTAGGCTAGTAATTAGTGTTCCCTCAATCTTTAGTGTTTTAGAAAGGTAAACAATTTTTTGAAATATAGTTACATGATGTATTTTTTTGCTATCTGTCAGTAAGCAACTTAATGATAGGTGCATTTACTGAAGTCTGTGATCTGTAGTTTAATCTAGGTTGTGGTAAGTACCTGTAGGACATTTATGCAAAGTCTGATTTATGCTATACAGGGCAATGTTTAGATTTTGGAGATGATATAAGGAAGTGTATTAAGCAAGACACCACTGTAAGGTTACCAGGTTTTATTGTAAATAAACAATCCAAGATAGTGCCAATGTCAAAGTATACATTGTGTAGAGACATGTGTAAATGTTCATATGTGGAAGTGTAATGTTAAAGAATTGAGCCTATTAGCATTATGAGTGCCCCAAGTGTTAGCATTAACATGAAAAGTAAAACGTGACAACTAAAAATATAAAGAAGAGCATAAGATAAAGTACAGAATTATTAATAAACCAAGAAAGTACTAAACAGCAGTACCTAGTATAGGCACATCATAAGAGTAATAGTAATGTAATTGGTGCAAATATATAGTCATGTTAGTCACTATCAGAGCAGGAGTCAAGAGCTGTTGGCATTGGTGTGGTCTCATGTGTAGCTTCTAAGCAGTTGTTTTCTGTAGGTCTTTCGTCTGTAGTACTGTTAGCAACAGCAAGAAGGAGTGAGTCGGGGATACCTGAAAGACAGTTTTTATGTGTTATGTTCAGAGAAAGTGTTGTGGCAAGAAATGGTAGGAAAAAATGTACAAAGTTAGCCAACAGATTACCAGAGGTAGAGCACATTATGTGAGGACATTACTTTAAATGTGCAATCAATTAAAGAATAGGTACTAAAGTAGTATTTGCATGGTTTCACATGGGTGTAGTAGACAGTGACATCTACAGTAAAGTACTGATAGTTGTATGTAAATGGAATTATTGAAACAAGTTTAGCTAGTAGGCAGACCTCATTACTTACTATTGCTGCAAAAGCAGTTTTTCAGGCGATCTTCCAATCCAGCTTTTATGAGAGTGTTTTGAGAAAGTATGCCAGTTTGGTGTTCATGGATGCGTGTTTTAACCGCAAGTGCTTTTTCTAGGGCACGTTGGCGGCGGTCTTGCTTGACCAGCAGATGACAGGTCTTATATCCGTTTTCTAGAGACAAGGCGTAATTGTAGTCTCTAGTGGTGGCAGGGTCCATGATGGAATACTGAAAGTTAGTATATATATTAGTTATCCACAGCAGTGATTTTTAAACAGATCTCAGCAGTGTGTTCATGTATAGAGTTATTAGGAAAGCACTCACAGATAGAAGCTGGCTCTGGTTAATTACTGCAGCAATCTCAGGGTTCTCTGTAGTTGAGAATTTTGTGGGAGAAGCTGGTGTTACAGTGCAAGATGCGGTTCCTGTTGTTTCACAGTTAGCTGAGGGTGATGTTGGGTGTTTGTCCACTGCGTTGTTGTCAGTGTAGGGTTGAAAATGTCCACAAATGTCAGCAGGGTTTTCTGTTACAGCAGCAAACATCAAAGGAGCACAGTGTCTGTTACACCTATAATCAGTGAAGAATGGTTATTTCAGAAACAGTGTAGCTGGTAAATATATGAGAACATACACTATAATTTACAGTACCTGTTTGTGTTGATGTTAAATGAGCCAATGGTGTTGATAGTAGTACCAAAGCAGTGTTGATTGCAGTGGTAGTTATATGATGATATAATGAGCAAGGTGCAACTACATTAACAGGTATATTAGGATTGTCAATAACTGCTAGAGGAATATATTATGTTTTGGTGTGCGTTGTAAGGATAGTGAGGTTCATAGTTTACTGTGCCACGATGTGTAAAACAGTTTTTTAAATCAGATATATGACAAACGTTTTAAAGCTTACTGTCATCGCAGGTGCATTGTTGCAAGCGCTCTCTCAGTGCTGCAATCTCCGTTTCTTGCCGGCTAAGAGCGGTAGCTTGTTCAGAAATTGCGCGAATCCTCGCTGTAAGTTCCCCCTCTTTTGCGCGGTTGCGGAGGTCGTGCTTTACCAGAAGTTTTGATGTGTGGTTCCCGTTACGGATAGATAAGGTGTAGTTATATGCCCGCGTCGCCGCCGGATCCAGAATCGAGTACTGTAAGGAAGTAATGATACATTAGTTAGGCACAGTAGTAACTTGATGGAAGAGTAGATGTTAGCAGTATGTGCGGTCGGGTCAAATGTGAAAGCACTTACAGATAGCAGTTGGGTTTGTTGTATAATCGCTGCTATCTCGTGGTTTGCTGTAGTTGGAAATTTTGAAGGAGAAGCGGGTGGCATCCGTGAAGCCATGGTCTTTGTTGGTCTGACAGGAACAGCACAGGTAAATGAGATGGTATAGGCATAAAATACAAGTCATTGATGTAATGAAAGCGTTGAGAGATGTACCGTTTTTAAAGCTATGTCGATGTAGTAATACATGTCATGGTGCTGCGCGAACTTACCTTGTATGTGAGAGGGGGCTGTGGAGAAGCAAAGTAGAAGCAGCGCAGTTGCGGCAACAATATATAGGTCTTGGGGAGCCTGGGCGGGGTCTTTTGTGCGTGGTGCAGAGAACGGGTCATACAGTAATCTCGCTATCAGTTATGACATAGCAATCGCACAAGCGCTTTGACAGAATTGTTGCACATTAATTAGTAACCGGCATGTAAGCAAAAAGTTGGTTAGTAATCATACATCTGAGGCAGGTGATTTTCAAGATGTTCATGCACAATCTATAGGTGGATATATCTATAGAGAGAGGTATTATATGTTTTGGTTGGTATTGTATTGTCCGGTGAACTGTGAATTGTTTTTGTAAAAGTAGGAGGGTAGTTTGTTTCAAAAGCTGAGCATAGTATTAGAAAAAACAGCTGCGAAATTATATAATAGTGGGTTGAAGAAGTATATCTGTAATGTGTTTTGAAAGACTGGAAAAGGTTATGCTGTAGAGTAAATAGCACAGCAAGGCTAGGTTTAGAGCGTCTATATGTGTACAAGAGTGTGTTTTGATTTTAAAGCAGGTTGTAGGTAGTATATAAGAGAGCGCGGAATATCCATTTAACTAGGGGGTTTTAGCGCAGCATAGTCAGATCAACGCCTTGATTTTACAGTGTTGTAGTAGTAAAAATAAGATCAAGAGGATATAGAGAGATCAAACCATCCAAAGTCAATGAAGGTTCAAGTCGAGGAGTAACCTGGCCAGACATGCTAATTACACGGTCAAGACGGTATAAAGTGTGTATTCTAACGATCGATGTGTGAAGGGAAATAAGTACGGTTCAGACCTCCGCAGGTGGTGCCGCAAGTTGTGGATAGTTATTGTAATGTTAATGAGTATGTGTGTGCAACACCGAGGTAGTTACGTTGTGATATTTACACTTGGGCACCAGTACAATGTAACCTTTCCGATAATCATAGTGTGAAGGGACAGACAGGTGAAGAGACAGCATGCTTGTACATACGTAACATGTAACACTTAAGATCAGGGAAAAATATATAACTAATATTATAACTATAAACAAGTTATTTGTTAAGGTTCACTCTTGTATATAAAGCTCCTGTGTTTTCTTGCACAATTGTTATCAGTTAGGGTTAGTCCTGAAATAGCATAGTGATATCTACATACAGAAATTGATATGTAGATGGATTGATTAAGCCAATATATACATAGATGGAGAGACATGTAGATAGATCAATGGATTTAGAAAGAGTTATAAATAGGTATGTATTTTGAGAAATAAGTAAACATATTGATATGTAGAATAGATAAATGCATGTATTATGTACATAGACAGCAGCAGTCGTTAGTAAAAGATAGTAATGTAAGAGTAATTAATCAAAAAACAAATGTAGTGGAAATAATCTTTACAGCCAAACAATGAAGAAAATAAACGAAAAACTGAGAGCAGTTACAGTAAATTGCTTAATAGCAGTTAGAGTATGAGCATGTTCAACCATAAAGGGAAGTACACTTTGTCATCAAGTATTTAAATATTTGGTAAACGGTTTTATGAACAATATTGTTATTCAAGTATTAACGTGTACAAATCCCACGCCATATGATGTAAATCGCGACAGACGTACAGACGTACAGCGGTGTTGATAAACCTCGCAGAAAGTAAACGCATTATGACGAAAATACATCATAACTGTCCGTGTGGTGTGAAGTTGTGAGTTGTTGTTGTGGGGAATTGTGAATAACAATTTCCCGTGCTGATTTATGCTCTCTCTATGTAATTTAAATCTAGGTCTTTGTTGTCTATGTATTTAAACGAGATACCAATGTTTTGTGCGCACCACAAATAATGAACACAAATATTTAAAAAATATACAAGCAGCGCATGTTGTTACTAGCTATGTTGTTGTGAGAGAGCAATGAAGATCATTTTTCATGGTCATTACTGTGTCTGCGTCATCAGACAGCGAGCGACGGGGTGCCGGGGCTCTAATCTTTTCAGAGGGAATGCGGTGATTGCCGGTCGTTGAACACCGTCTCGTCTGAAGTGTGCTGAAATTAACATCTTAATCAGTGGAATTTGTGCTTGATGATGATTTAGGTGGTCAATTAGCAGCCATGTGCACATCTTTACACAAGGGGCTATTGTTTAGAAAAGACGCAGCATAGCCAGCGGGTGGTTTCGGAGGCTATCACCTGTGCAGAGGCAATACAGTGATTGTCGGTCGTTGTACACCCTGTCCTTGTATGTGTGCCGGTATTAGAATATGAATGAATGGAATGTGTGCGGGTTTTGGTGGTCAATGGCAGCCGTTTGCACATCACCCATTGGCTATTGTTTAGAGAACACGCAGCAGAGACAGGAGAGTGTAGCTTAAACAACCACAAAAAGAACTTTTCAAAATAAATGTGAATGCAGATTAGGGTGAGAGGAAAGTCAGTATATGTTTAAGGAAGAGGGTATAATGACCAACGAGTGTATTGTCAGTATTTAAATGAAACCAGTGTTTCAACTGTTTCAAGAAACATGTAGTTAGCCTAATGGCTTTAAAAAAGGTAATGTATCGAGTTGTTTACGGTGTGAGGTTAAAAAGCAAAGAGAAAGTGTCCTCACAAAGGATAGTATTATAAAACTATAAGTAGGTGTTAAAAGTAAGTATGTAACAGATAGTGTTGTGTAACAGATAGTGTTGTGTGTGTTTACTCTAGCATGTCAATTACTGGAGGTGATAGGGTTTCTGTGTGCGCAGTGTATTTATGGTTTATTTAAGTGGTTGTCAAAAAGAAAGACCATGACAGTTGTAACTGACTTTATTATAGAGAGACATGACACATACGATGTACATAGCTTGCTTGTTGTGATATTTGCTGATCAGGTGCCTACTTATGGCGACAGAAATGCCACAGAAACTTCTTAAAGTAGGTAAATAGTTTTTGTTTCCCAGCGGTATTGAGATGCAAGCCATCTCTGCGGAAGAAATGTTCAAGTACTTTGCCTTCATACAGAAACAAAGCGTTTTGTGCGCACGTACACAGCGTTAGGAATGTCTTTCAAATGGTGCTCCATCACTGTGTTGAATTGCTTGACAGTTTTCTTGGTGTGTATGTCATCCACAGGTCTCGGCAAAACAGCACAGACAGCGATGTGGACTTTCTCTGTGCGACCACGGCGAATGCGTTCGATTAATGCACACATTTGCTCCACGTAGAGTCTAGGAGGCAGCCCGCGGGCGACATCATTAGTGCCGATGTTGATCACAACTAGAGTCTCTGTTGTCACATGCTTGAAGTGATACAGGTGTTGGGTCAGGGTTCTGTAGAGGAATGTGCCAGGATGAACAAAGGCGGAGACATTGGCGATGCTGTCTTCAAGGCCACGGCACATCGAGTCGGTGAGAAAACACACCTTGATACCTGTAGGGGTAAAGGTAGAGTGTTACCCTAATGTGCGTACAGTAACATGACAGATGCAATGAAATGTATGCATTGTGCAAGGTATACCTTTGGTGACGGCATAGCGTCTGCGGCCCATTGTAGATAGCACTGTAGTAGAATCACGCCCTAAACACAAAAATATGGTGATTACTCAGTTATCCCAACTACATATTCTCTGTTGATGTAACGCTAGACTACAAGCTACTGTTATATAGTCGCACAGTTTTCTTACCTGTACAGTCCATGATGTCACACAGCGGCAGGGTGACAGGCCAACGAAGAGTAACTCAGAAGAGTGTCAGTGGATAATATATAGGAGTCCGAATTGCTGTAGGTGTGGCCGCAGCCTCCTGACATCTACACATGCAAATTATGGGCGTGTGATGATAAACTAATAGGTAAATGTGTAGTACTGTTATGTAAAATAAACTCAAAATTAGGCTCACAATATGTAGGAAATATGTCCAGTACTCCAGCATGTGCACATTTTAGTAACGAAGTAACTAGTGTCAGAACTTGTATGAGACATCCATAAGTGTAGTGGTCCTGTGTTGCACACAGGTGAGATGTGTTACACGTACAGTAAGTAATTGTTGGCATGATAACATACAGCAGCGCTCATCTAGCCTGTAATTCATTGCGCATATATGGTTCTCACTCTTGAAGATGTAATAGTGGCAAATTACAAGGACACAAATAAAACAAGATAGCGGGACGGTACACTGTAAACAGTGTTGCTTTTGTAAAACAGGAGCCCTAGCAGTTTATCCTGTAAATGACAAGAAAAGCGGGAAGAATGGGAAGGTTAATGTCTCCTATGTAGAAACAATGCACTGATTATCAGGTGATGGACAATCTGACCTGACATTATAATACAAGTAGTTGGTATGGTATATATATATTGATATATATACAAATATGAGAAAATAAAGAAGCCGCTCATTTTGTTACCCGCTGTGTGTTTTTGTGAGAGAGCAACCAGCCCACTTTAGATGCCAAATAATGTATCTGCGCATCAGACAGCAAGCGGTGGGGTGGGGTGGGTGGTTCGGGGGGCTATCACCTGTGCAGAGGGAATACAGTGATTGCCGGTCGTTATACATATGAATGAATGGAATGTGTGCGGGTTTTGGTGGTCAATGGCAGCCGTTTGCACATCATTGCACAAGGGGCTATTGTTTAGAGAACACGCAGCAGAGACAGGAGAGTGTAGCTTAAACAACCACAAAAAAGAACTTTTCAAAATAAAGTTTACTGCTAATTAAGTTGAGAGCAAAGTAACTCTAGGGAAACCAGTGCGTGAAATGTCACAGCACGTACAGATCTTTCCACATTTTAATTGGCAATTAATCAATAACAGCAAAAAGAATTTTGCGGTTTTACCGACATAGCGCGTGTCGTATTATCCTAGAACCTAGGTGGCACATGAAAGCGGGTGTCGTACAACTTGACATATTGCTTGTGAGCTGTTTTTGATATATATGTATAATGTGAGTACAATTACGTGTAATATTGTGTGTAGTACTTATTCCAAATGTTGATATATAGATGGATAGATAGATACATAGATGAACAGATAGATTAATAGAGACAATAAATGTGCGAAATATTACGCCACTCTATATGATCTGTAGTGGTAGACAATCAAGTAAATACACAAAGAAATCAGATCTGCTACAGAAAATCGCGTGCCTGCAGTAAAAGTATTAGCAGCCTTCATCAGATGTGAAAGTACACTGTCCAGAAGTAGGTGGATTATGTAAAAATGGTTGTGTCAATAATATTATGATGCAAGTATTGATGTGTACAAGTGCCACGCAATCTGATGGAAATGCCAACAGAGTTCAACAATTGTGTTGTTAGTGTTTGCAGAAAATGAACGCAGTATGTGTATAACGTGAGACACACAGGTGAGTTAATTACAGTGCTATGACTATGGGTGTCATCATTACCCGTCTTTCATGGAAACAGCAGCGTCCCGGGAGCTAGGTCAGGCAATTCTTAATGAAAATTTTCCGTGTGGGTTAATGAAGTATCTATCTACTGAAATCTATTCTAGTGGCCTGTTGTTTCTTTATGTAAACCATATGTGACAATGTTTTTGTGCTCAAGTGCAAATAAACCACTAATGCGCACGAGAAATAAGAGAAATTAAAGAAGCCGCGCACTTTGTTATGTGCTGTGCTTTTGTGAGAGAGCAAGTAGCGCAATTTCAGATGGCAAATAACGTGTCTGCACCTTCAGACAGCGAGCAGCGGGGGGCTGGGGGTATCACCTGTGTAGATAAATACAGCGATTGCCGGTCGGTGCACACCTTCTGTTCTAAATGCGCCAGCATTAGAATATGAATGAATGGAATGTGTGCTGGTTTTGGTGGTCAAAGGCATCCGTGTTTACATCTGTACATAAGGGGCTATTATTTAGAAAAGACTCAGCGGAGACAGGGCAGTGTAGCGTAAACAACCACAAAATGAACTTTTCAAAATAAAGTTCAATGCAGATTATGTGATAGGGAAGCCAGTATATCCATTAGGAAGAGGCCTAATACCCAATCAGCGGATCGATAGTCTCTCAAGGGAAACCAGTACGTCCATTGTTTCAAAATGTATCGAAATATGTAGTACACCTAATGTGTGTAAAAAAAAAGTAATGCATTGAGTTGTTTTGGGTGAGGTTTAAAAACAATGAGAAGCAGTCCTCAGAAACGGAAGTTTTATAAAAGCGAAACTAGGTGTTAAAATAGAAGTATGTAACAGATATTCTTTCTCAAAGTGTGTGTGTTTACTCTAACATGATCACTCAGTGTATGTATGTAAGAGGCTGTCAAAAAGAACGACCAGGAAAGTTGTTACTGATTTTATTAATCGAGGGCAGCACATAAACGATGTACATAATTGCGTGGTGTGATATATGTTGATCAGTACCTACTTGTGGCGACAGAAATGCCACAGAAACTTCTTAAAGTAGGTAAATATGTGCGCCATCAGCGAGCAGCGGGGGCTGTTACCTGTTTAGAGGAATACAGCGATTGCCGGTCGTTATACACCCTCTCGTTCTAGATGTCCCGGCATAAGAATATGAATGAATGGAATGCGCGCGGGTTTCGGTGGTCAAAGGAAGCCGTTTGCACATCTTTACACAAGGGGCTATTGTTTAGAAAAGACCCGGAAGACACAGGGTCGTGTAGCGTAAACAACCTCGACATGAACTTCTCAAAATAAAGGGCAAGTCAGATTAAGTTGAGAGCAAACTAACTCTATGGAAACCAGTGCGTGAGCTGTTACAGTACGTACCGATGTAAATGTTGAGGACATTGCGCTATACAAAGAATCAGAAGAGATCAGAAATGATTCAACAGTAACAGTTAATCGGGATGCTTAAAGTGTGCGTGTGACAAACAAAATCACGGCAAGATTGTGTATATATTGTAAGACTACAGGACATGAAAATTATAGGTTTTCCTCTGCACATTGATGTTTATTCTATGTGGGACATGTGCGAATAGTAAAAGCACGCTGCCATAGACTGTAAAAATATTTTTTTGCCATGCCACATAACCCACATGCCTCTGCTGTGTATGATATCAAAGTCTGTGTAAGCAAACATTGAAACAAACCAGCGAAAAAGTGACTGTCCACCATGTATATCCAGCTATTTTTATATATTCTAGAGTTTCATATCGCGTGATTTAACGAGATAAATGGAAATATGTAATAACCTTAACCTTTGGTGTATATATGCAAGCAGATTTTGTAATGCTATGATACAGGACTATGATAAGAAGTTATCTCTAGCTATAAAGGTGGCTAGAGGGAGACCTCTGGCGGTGGAAAATAAAATACACCAAAATGCGTTTAGAATTAACGGCAGTAGCTGCAGGGAGGGGCTCACCAGGTGTGAGCCAATTACAGCATTTACTGTGGCCACAGCCAATAGACTGTGACTGTGCTAACGTGAGTGACGCCCACCGACAGGAAACAAATTCTTTGGACGGCCGGCTGCGTAGCTCACTTGTTCATTGAACAACCCATTGAACATCTCTACTTACCTGATCGCCGACCTTTCATCTTGAGACCTTCATTAACGTGACAAAATCTTCTTCAAATACGACAAAGGAAGGAGTTGGACTCAGATAACTTCACACGGTTTCCTGCGCTGAAGTTGACGAGTGGTTTCTTCGAACACCGCACGCAGTGTAAACAGGGTAAGTTGATGTTTTTTCTATTTACACGCTGCATCCTAAAAAAGTATAATGATCTGCTGCAAGTATTGCTGGTTTGGATGCTATTGTGTTTATGTGTGTCGTGAGTACACGTTGTTCACATGTAGTATTGTCAGAGGGGAAAATGTGCTCTAAAATATTACTGGGCAACGCGGCCCCGTTTGAGAGACACTAAGATAATTGCGCATTCTAGATAACGTGCGCTGTCAATGATGGTCGCTGGCTTACTCTGTAGAGTCACATTGTTTACATATTACAAGTTCATGTTGTTGTGTAAAATCAATATGATGAGCAACAATAGAGGCCTAATTCATGTATTTGCGGTACATGCCAGAGAAAGTGACTTTGTCTGGGTGTAGGCACAAGTTGTGGAGCGGTGAGAAGTTGATGATATTGATAAGTAAAAACATACAATACAATAGTAGAGGTAGTGCTAAGGCCCTTACTAACAAGAAGCCATAATCTAACGTTTGCAAGAGGAAAGTGTACATACACTTATGGTTGTTCAGCTCGCCTGATTTTTGGCCTGGTAAACGGGTTAGGTCCTCCTGTCGGTATACACATTCAACTGTACATGCAATCGTAAAACAGCCGGCACTCATCCATGTTAACTGTGATCAGATACTGTTAGCATTTTGCAATTGCGTGCTCTGTAGCTGCCTTCAATGCAGTGTGGTTGTATAGATGTTGTTACTTCTGGCATGTAATGGCACTTTGCATTGCGAGACGGTCGATGTAGTGTTTTGGTGTGGCGTCAGTACACGCTGTTCACATGTAGATGTACAGTGTTGTCACATGGGAAATGTGCAGTAAAATGTTACTGTGGCAACACGGTCCCATTCGACAGAAATAAATTTTGCTTTTTAAATAACGTGTGCAGTTAATGATGGTGTTGTCGCGGGTTACTCTGTAGAATCACATTGTTTACATAGCACAAGTTCATGGTGTGTAGAAATGCGCCTGATGAGCAACAATACAGACCTAATTTAGTATTTGCGTCACAAGCAAGACATGGTGATTTTGTGTGTGGTTTAGATACATGTTGAGATAAGTAGATGATTTAAAGTAATACAGACTACTTCCTTCTTATTGGTATATAAGTTCGGCTGTACATGCAATTTGCTAAAATCTGCCACTCATCCATGTTGACGTCTGCTTGGGTCAAATACATGACTTAATCTGTTAACATTTTGCAATTTCAATTGTCTGTGTCTTGAATGTAGTGGGGCTCTACAGATGTTGAATACACGCTGTTCACATGTAGGTGGAGGTCCTAAAAGTGTTTTGTCACAGGAGAAAGTGAAAAATATTACAGTGGCCACACAGCCACATGCGACAGACATATGACTATGATAATTTTGCTGTCTAATTAATGTGCACAGGCAATGATGGTTTTATCACTTGCTTACTCTGTAGATTCACATTTTACATATTACACACGTTCATGTTGTTGTGCAAAAATTTGTATGATTAGCAACAATACAGGCCAAAGTCATGTATCTGTGTTACAAGCCAGCGAGGGTGACTTGTGTGGATGAAGGTAGAAGTTGTTGAATGGTGATAAGGTGATGATATTGATAAGTACAACATACAGTAGAATAATAGAGGTAGTGGTAAGCCCCCTTCTAACAAGAAGCCATAGCCTAACATTTGCAATAGTGTACATACACTTATTGCTGTTCGCTCCTGATTTCACTCCTGATTTCAACGTGATCAATCTGTTTCAATTTTGCAATTGTGTTCTGTAGCTGTCTTCAATGCAGTGTGGTTCTATAGATGTTGTTACTTCTATGCATGTAATGAAACATCACAAGGCGGTCCATGTAGTGCTGTGTTGAGTACATGCTGTTCACACGTAGACAGTGGTCCTTAAAGTGTTAGTCACAGGGGAAAATGTGCTATAAAATATTACTGTGGCAACGCGGCCCCATTTGAGACACAAACAGATAATTGTGTTTTCTAATTTACGTGCGCAGCCAATGGTGGTTTTATTGCAGGATTATTCTGTAGATTCACAGTATTGGCTGATTACATGTCCATGTTGTTGTGTAAAAAACTGTATGATGAGCAACAATACAGTCCACATTCATGTATTTGCATCACAAGCAAGACAAGGTGACGGTTTAGGTACAAGTTCTTGATGATGATAAGTTGATGATTTAAAGTAATACAGGCTAGCTCCTCCTGCTAGTCCATGTACAGGTGATTGGCTGCAACTGCACAACACCACATGTTGTTTATTTGACACATCAGCAGCAGAAAAATTTTAATGAACACAACATGCTCTCTCCATAAACCCAGCACCATAGTGCACTGCAAACAACACTTTCTTGTCTGAGTATGTCTGTGGAAAACACTTAGTCATACACAGTAATTTCCACCTGTGTATTAAGTGTGTGTACATGCCTCTTGAGAATTAGGCCACACATACTACTTGTAGGTACAGAACCCATACAGCTATGTGCACTGTCAATGCACCTTTTTGCTTTTTACTATACCCACATGTGCTTATATATTGTCTTTCTCTTCTAGATGCCCCGGAAGAAGAGTTTTCGCATGCGGCGTCCTGCCAGACCTGCGACAAGTAAGACTGTTGCCAATTGTAATGTAATTTGTGCAGAGAATGTGCCATGCGCTGTTTTCAGGGAATGATATTAGCTTGTCTGTGGCGCCTGTCTTGTGCGATGAGGGAAAGGAAACCTTTGCCAGTGTGCCTATTGCAAATGATAGACAGATTGCAGAACACAATGGATGTCGCTATTACACCTGATCATGGCAATGTTGTGCAAATCCTGAGGAGCGTGCAAGGATCTTTTCATCAGGGAGATGTACGGTTTGCCACTCCCGGTGTTCAGTGTATGGCTATTGCTTTAGTGAGTATTGTCAAACACTCCATTGTCCCAATGAGCTCATGGGACAGATTGGATTTAGATAAAGTGCTAGTGTTAGGAGATGAGTTGTATCAGTTTTTGCAGAGAAGTGGCATGATATCAGGGAAGAGCAGCTTGCTGTGTGTTCCTGACCTCCCCACCCAGGTTGTCATTGATGAGCAGTTAGTTGGTGTTAACTATGGACAGCATGTTTGCGGACTAGTTGATGTCGTTGATAGTGACCTGATCAGGGCTGGTGTTCACGTTTCTCTAGGTCAAGGGTTGGAAGACATGTTTAGCACATATGACAGTTGTTTACTGACTGTAGGCAGTGCCTCCTGTGCAATTGTTTGCCATGACAACAAGTATGCTGTGTGTGATTCATGCCCGCAGCGCGGTGAATGGTCGATGCTGATGGCCAGAGTGTAGTTGTGGTTTTGCGTAGTCTAGCAGATTTACAGAAATATTTGCAGATTGGCCTCATCCCTTGGCATGGAGACACAGGCTTTTGAAATAGGTGTACAAGTCACACAACCGCACACAAAAAAGCAACCATACCTCCATGTGTCTGACAGAGGTCGAGAAGACAGGCCAAACTGCTGCGAACTCTGTAAGTGCTCCATGTGAACAGATCAGTGTACTCAGGCAAAGGTATTAGACGCAAGAGAAGCAGTGAGACACATGATGTTGTCAGCAAGCGCAATGTCACTGATGCCAGATCTGACGTTGAGCTAGTTGGTTGTGTGCCTAGTGAGCAATTGCTGTTTGCCCCTATTGATAGAGACACTGCTCAGGTTTTATGTACGCAGATGGAGGTAGACTTTGAGCACAGAGCCATGCCAATACATACAGTAGGTGGTGCTTTGGAGAGCCATGCAAGAAGCACAGTATTGCACCTGATGGTAATTGTTTTTTCCGTGCTGTATCTCAGGCTGTGAGTGGCACGCAAAAGCACCACAGAAAACTACGACTCGCAGTTGTTAAACAACTGCGCAAGAATGCACAACAATATCGTCATTACCTGAGACGTGAATACACTTCCGTGTCTGAATACATTGAGCAGTCCCAAATGCATAAAGTTAATATTTGGGCAACAGAGTTGGAAATTCAAGCGTTAGCAGATTATCTCGGTGTCCATGTGTTTACATACTGTGACACACGTTGGCTGAAATATAGTTGTAGAGGGAAGCTGCTGTCAGACCAGGGTATCTATTTAGAAAACAGCCACAACCATTATGAAACTGTGGTTTGTGTTGCCCATCAACAGGGTGATGGCTGTTACGGTGTGTGTACGTTGCAGAACTCTTATAGTTCATGCGGTGTGCAAACACGCAGGACTGAGAATAAGGCCCAAATTACAGTGAACTCAGGGACATTGTCACCTGATGACAACCCCTGCACTGGTGCAGAGTGCAAAGATGTCCATAACGTACCAAGTCCCATGACACGCACATTTACACCTCTATCTTGTGAGGTGGGCAGGGCTGTTTGCAGTCAATATAAAATAGATTTTACAAAGCAGGAAGTAAATGTACAGCATGGTTTTAACAGCCTAGGTGATGTCTGTTTAACTCAAAAGGTGCTGAAGGACAACAATAGCTTTTTTAGAGCTCTCGCTCATAGTGTCAGTGGTTCCCAAAATAACCATCGAAAACTTAGACTGGCAGTCGTAAAACATATGGAAAATCACAGTGAGCGGTACAACAAAATCGTTGGGAAAGAATATACCTCTGTAGCACACTATATTACATCTTCAGGCATGCGATATGTTGGGAACTGTGCTCTGATCTTGAATTTCAGGCAGCGGCTGATGTCTTGGGACTGGACATTTACATATATACGGCTGGGACATGGCACAAGTACAGCTGTATGACTAACAGATTGACAGATGAAAGCATATATTTGCAACATGTGGACAGTAACCACTTTGAGCCTGTTATATGTGTATACAGTGTTGATCAGAAAAGCTGCTGTAACTTGTGTACAGTACAGACAAATGCTGCGACCCGGACAGGAAAGCGTTCCCCAGCCAGAGAGAGAGCACTGACAATATGTCCAGTGGCCAAACAGGGAGTTCCTTATCTAAATATTTGCGAGGTAAAAAGAGCGCGCATAGCAGAATGTCATATCAAAACAATGTAGTCATGCAAGAGCAAATTAAAAACCGTAATAGAAGCAAATATACAGAAAATGAAGCGGTTAAAGAAAAAATGAAGAGCATGGTGAAAGAAAAGTATCAGGGCAATATGCTCTACAAAAATAGTAAAATGCACAGTGTTAGGAACAGATATCACCAGGATGAAGTGCATAGACAACACAAAAAGCTCAATGCCAACAGCAAATATGCCAGCAGTTCTTTATTTCGTGAAAAACTTGCTACATTAGCTAAAACAAGGTATGCACAAAATACCTCATACAACAAACAAACTCAGAGCCTTAAGCAAATCTAAATACCAACACAATAAATGTCACAGAGATAGAGTTAAACTCATGAGCAAACAAAATATCAACAAGATGCACGTCACAAGGATAGAGTTAAAATCATGAGCAGGACAAAATATCAACAAGATGAACGCCACAGGGATAGAGTTAAAAATCATGAGCAGGACAAAATATCAACAAGATGAACGCCACAGGGATAGAGTTAAAATCATGAGCAGGACAAAATATCAACAAGATGAACGCCACAGGAAAATGTTAAAGAAATGAGCCGAAATAAATATCAACAGGATGCGTGTCACAGGGACAGAGTTAAAGATATGAGCCGCAATAAATATCAACAAGACACATGCCACAGGGAAAGAGTGAAGAGTAGTAGCAGAGCAAAATATCAACAAAACGCAGTACACACAGACATCGTGTGAAAACTTTAAGCAGAACCAAATACTGGCAAAATAGACAACACAGGGAACATATTAAATATCTCAGTAAAAATAAATACGTGAGCAATGCTGTGCATCGTGCCAGGGTGATAGCCTTAAGCAAAAATAAATACCACACAGATCTTGCTCATAGAAACAGGGTTAAAAACCACAGCTGTACCAAATACCGCGTAAACCCCCAACACAGACAGAGTGTGAAAGCGCGCAGTAGACAGCGCTATTACAGCAATCCTGAATTTAGGAAGCGTGTCACTACAAACATTCTGTTCAAACGCCGTCAACGCCAGGAACAGCGTGAACTGTTTGAAATTGCTATGATGCAATTTCTGGAGAAGGTCAAAGACGGACCAGAGTTTGTGTGTTGTGTGTGTCACCGGCTGCTTTTTAAACACCAGGTGCTGCAGTGTAGGCGGGACATGTACAGAAAAAGTCGGTTCACTGCTTTGATCGCTGATCGCTGCATTTCTGAAGACTATGTTCATGTGTGTGGTTCGGTGTGCAGTAACCCATGTCCACTGCTACATTCTGCTAGGGGTAAACTGTGGATATGTAGCACTTGTCATAGGAAAATCCGCCAAGGGCAAACGCCACCTGAGAGTGCACAGAATAACTTGGCGCTGCAGCCAATCCCTCAGGAATTGGCGTCGCTTAACTCCTTAGAACAACACCTGATTGCACTACATATACCTTTTATGAAGATGCTGGCGTTGCCCAAGGGCGGCCAAAACGGCGCCATGGGCCAGTGACTTGTGTTCCGGCCAACATTGTACAGACCACCAGCTTGCTACCACGTACAGACAACAAGGGTTCCCTGTTGCCTGTGAAATTAAAGCGCAAGCTGACATACAAAGGTCACTATGAATATCAGTATGTTGACACGGGTAACATCAGGCAAGCCTTGCTTTATCTCAAAGCAAGCAACAAACACTATAACGATGTGGCATTTAATGACTCGTGGGTAAATGAGTTCTGCCCCGATTCCGTCAGCGAACAGCCTGCGCAGGTCGGTGACTCTTGTAGTTCACCAGCTGCTGATCTTGCTCAGGAAGAGCTCCTGCACGATCGGCAGACTCACTGCATGTTCCAAGATACCTGT
>NW_026116578.1:0-27171 GCF_001640805.2 Lates calcarifer
AATTGTAGTCTCTAGTGGTGGCAGGGTCCATGATGGAATACTGAAAGTTAGTATATATATTAGTTATCCACAGCAGTGATTTTTAAACAGATCTCAGCAGTGTGTTCATGTATAGAGTTATTAGGAAAGCACTCACAGATAGAAGCTGGCTCTGGTTAATTACTGCAGCAATCTCAGGGTTCTCTGTAGTTGAGAATTTTGTGGGAGAAGCTGGTGTTACAGTGCAAGATGCGGTTCCTGTTGTTTCACAGTTAGCTGAGGGTGATGTTGGGTGTTTGTCCACTGCGTTGTTGTCAGTGTAGGGTTGAAAATGTCCACAAATGTCAGCAGGGTTTTCTGTTACAGCAGCAACATCAAGGAGCACAGTGTCTGTTACACCTATAATCAGTGAAGAATGGTTATTTCAGAAACAGTGTAGCTTGGTAAATATATGAGAACATACACTATAATTTACAGTACCTGTTTGTGTTGATGTTAAATGAGCCAATGGTGTTGATAGTAGTACCAAAGCAGTGTTGATTGCAGTGGTAGTTATATGATGATATAATGAGCAAGGTGCAACTACATTAACAGGTATATTAGGATTGTCAATAACTGCTAGAGGAATATATTATGTTTTGGTGTGCGTTGTAAGGATAGTGAGGTTCATAGTTTACTGTGCCACGATGTGTAAAACAGTTTTTAAATCAGATATATGACAAACGTTTTAAAGCTTACTGTCATCGCAGGTGCATTGTTGCAAGCTCTCTCAGTGCTGCAATCTCCGTTTCTTGCCGGCTAAGAGCGGTAGCTTGTTCAGAAATTGCGCGAATCCTCGCTGTAAGTTCCCCCTTTTTGCGCGTTGCGGAGGTCGTGCTTTACCAGAAGTTTTGATGTGTGGTTCCCGTTACGGATAGATAAGGTGTAGTTATATGCCCGCGTCGCCGCCGGATCCAGAATCGAGTACTGTAAGGAAGTAATGATACATTAGTTAGGCACAGTAGTAACTTGATGGAAGAGTAGATGTTAGCAGTATGTGCGGTCGGGTCAAATGTGAAAGCACTTACAGATAGCAGTTGGGTTTGTTGTATAATCGCTGCTATCTCGTGGTTTGCTGTAGTTGGAAAATTTTGAAGGAGAAGCGGGTGGCATCCGTGAAGCCATGGTTCTTTGTTTGGTCTGACAGGAACAGCACAGGTAAATGAGATGGTATAGGCATAAAATACAAGTCATTGATGTAATGAAAGCGTTGAGAGATGTACCGTTTTTAAAGCTATGATCGATGTAGTAATACATGTCATGGTGCTGCGCGAACTTACCTTGTATGTGAGGAGGGGGCTGTGGAGAAGCAAAGTAGAAGCAGGCGCAGTTGGCGGCAACAATATATAGGTCTTTGGGGGAGCCTGGGCGGGGTCTTTTGTGCGTGGTGCAGAGAACGGGTCATACAGTAATCTCGCTATCAGTTATGACATAGCAATCGCACAAAGCGCTTTGACAGAATTGTTGCACATTAATTAGTAACCGGCATGTAAGGGCAAAGTTGGTTAGTAATCATACATCTGAGGCAGGTGATTTTCAAGATGTTCATGCACAATCTATAGGTGGATATATCTATAGAGAGAGGTATTATATGTTTTGGTTGGTATTGTATTGTCCGGTGAACTGTGAATTGTTTTTGTAAAAGTAGGAGGGTAGTTTGTTTCAAAAGCTGAGCATAGTATTAGAAAAAACAGCTGCGAAATTATATAATAGTGGGTTGAAGAAGTATATCTGTAATGTGTTTTGAAAGACTGGAAAAGGTTATGCTGTAGAGTAAATAGCACAGCAAGGCTAGGTTTAGAGCGTCTATATGTGTACAAGAGTGTGTTTTGATTTAAAGCAGGTTGTAGGTAGTATATAAGAGAGCGCGGAATATCCATTTAACTAGGGGGTTTTAGCGCAGCATAGTCAGATCAACGCCTTGATTTTACAGTGTTGTAGTAGTAAAAATAAGATCAAGAGGATATAGAGAGATCAAACCATCCAAAGTCAATGAAGGTTCAAGTCGAGGAGTAACCTGGCCAGACATGCTAATTACACGGTCAAGACGGTATAAAGTGTGTATTCTAACGATCGATGTGTGAAGGGAAATAAGTACGGTTCAGACCTCCGCAGGTGGTGCCGCAAGTTGTGGATAGTTATTGTAATGTTAATGAGTATGTGTGTGCAACACCGAGGTAGTTACGTTGTGATATTTACACTTGGGCACCAGTACAATGTAACCTTTCCGATAATCATAGTGTGAAGGGACAGACAGGTGAAGAGACAGCATGCTTGTACATACGTAACATGTAACACTTAAGATCAGGGAAAAATATTATAACTAATATTATAACTATAAACAAGTTATTTGTTAAGGTTCACTCTTGTATATAAAGCTCCTGTGTTTTCTTGCACAATTGTTATCAGTTAGGGTTAGTCCTGAAATAGCATAGTGATATCTACATACAGAAATTGATATGTAGATGGATTGATTAAGCAATATATACATAGATGGAGAGACATGTAGATAGATCAATGGATTTAGAAAGAGTTATAAATAGGTATGTATTTTGAGAAATAAGTAAACATATTGATATGTAGAATAGATAAATGCATGTATTATGTACATAGACAGCAGCAGTCGTTAGTAAAAGATAGTAATGTAAGAGTAATTAATCAAAAAACAAATGTAGTGGAAATAATCTTTACAGCCAAACAATGAAGAAAATAAACGAAAAACTGAGAGCAGTTACAGTAAATTGCTTAATAGCAGTTAGAGTATGAGCATGTTCAACCATAAAGGGAAGTACACTTTGTCATCAAGTATTTAAATATTTGGTAAACGGTTTTTATGAACAATATTGTTATTCAAGTATTAACGTGTACAAATCCCACGCCATTATGATGTAAATCGCGACAGACGTACAGACGTACAGCGGTGTTGATAAACCTCGCAGAAAGTAAACGCATTATGACGAAAATACATCATAACTGTCCGTGTGGTGTGAAGTTGTGAGTTGTTGTTGTGGGGGAATTGTGAATAACAATTTCCCGTGCTGATTTATGCTCTCTCTATGTAATTTAATCTAGGTCTTTGTTGTCTATGTATTTAAACGAGATACCAATGTTTTGTGCGCACCACAAATAATGAACACAAATATTTAAAAAATATACAAGCAGCGCATGTTGTTACTAGCTATGTTGTTGTGAGAGAGCAATGAAGATCATTTTTCGATGGTCATTACTGTGTCTGCGTCATCAGACAGCGAGCGACGGGGTGCCGGGGCTCTAATCTTTTCAGAGGGAATGCGGTGATTGCCGGTCGTTGAACACCGTCTCGTCTGAAGTGTGCTGAAATTAACATCTTAATCAGTGGAATTTGTGCTTGATGATGATTTAGGTGGTCAATTAGCAGCCATGTGCACATCTTTACACAAGGGGCTATTGTTTAGAAAAGACGCAGCATAGCCAGCGGGTGGTTTCGGGAGGCTATCACCTGTGCAGAGGCCAATACAGTGATTGTCGGTCGTTGTACACCCTGTCCTTGTATGTGTGCCGGTATTAGAATATGAATGAATGGAATGTGTGCGGGTTTTGGTGGTCAATGGCAGCCGTTTGCACATCACCCATTGGCTATTGTTTAGAGAACACGCAGCAGAGACAGGAGAGTGTAGCTTAAACAACCACAAAAAGAACTTTTCAAAATAAATGTGAATGCAGATTAGGGTGAGAGGAAAGTCAGTATATGTTTAAGGAAGAGGGTATAATGACCAACGAGTGTATTGTCAGTATTTAAATGAAACCAGTGTTTCAACTGTTTCAAGAAACATGTAGTTAGCCTAATGGCTTTAAAAAGGTAATGTATCGAGTTGTTTACGGTGTGAGGTTAAAAAGCAAAGAGAAAGTGTCCTCACAAAGGATAGTATTATAAAACTATAAGTAGGTGTTAAAAGTAAGTATGTAACAGATAGTGTTGTGTAACAGATAGTGTTGTGTGTGTTTACTCTAGCATGTCAATTACTGGAGGTGATAGGGTTTCTGTGTGCGCAGTGTATTTATGGTTTATTTAAGTGGTTGTCAAAAAGAAAGACCATGACAGTTGTAACTGACTTTATTATAGAGAGACATGACACATACGATGTACATAGCTTGCTTGTTGTGATATTTGCTGATCAGTGCCTACTTATGGCGACAGAAATGCCACAGAAACTTCTTAAAGTAGGTAAATAGTTTTTGTTTCCCAGCGGTATTGAGATGCAAGCCATCTCTGCGGAAGAAATGTTCAAGTACTTTGCCTTCATACAGAAACAAAGCGTTTGTGCGCACGTACACAGCGTTAGGAATGTCTTTCAAATGGTGCTCCATCACTGTGTTGAATTGCTTGACAGTTTTCTTGGTGTGTATGTCATCCACAGGTCTCGGCAAAACAGCACAGACAGCGATGTGGACTTTCTCTGTGCGACCACGGCGAATGCGTTCGATTAATGCACACATTTGCTCCACGTAGAGTCTAGGAGGCAGCCCGCGGGCGACATCATTAGTGCCGATGTTGATCACAACTAGAGTCTCTGTTGTCACATGCTTGAAGTGATACAGGTGTTGGGTCAGGGTTCTGTAGAGGAATGTGCCAGGATGAACAAAGGCGGAGACATTGGCGATGCTGTCTTCAAGGCCACGGCACATCGAGTCGGTGAGAAAACACACCTTGATACCTGTAGGGGTAAAGGTAGAGTGTTACCCTAATGTGCGTACAGTAACATGACAGATGCAATGAAATGTACATGCATTGTGCAAGGTATACCTTTGGTGACGGCATAGCGTCTGCGGCCCATTGTAGATAGCACTGTAGTAGAATCACGCCCTAAACACAAAAATATGGTGATTACTCAGTTATCCCAACTACATATTCTCTGTTGATGTAACGCTAGACTACAAGCTACTGTTATATAGTCGCACAGTTTTCTTACCTGTACAGTCCATGATGTCACACAGCGGCAGGGTGACAGGCCAACGAAGAGTAACTCAGAAGAGTGTCAGTGGGATAATATATAGGAGTCCGAATTGCTGTAGGTGTGGCCGCAGCCTCCTGACATCTACACATGCAAATTATGGGCGTGTGATGATAAACTAATAGGTAAATGTGTAGTACTGTTATGTAAAATAAACTCAAAATTAGGCTCACAATATGTAGGAAATATGTCCAGTACTCCAGCATGTGCACATTTTAGTAACGAAGTAACTAGTGTCAGAACTTGTATGAGACATCCATAAGTGTAGTGGTCCTGTGTTGCACACAGGTGAGATGTGTTACACGTACAGTAAGTAATTGTTGGCATGATAACATACAGCAGCGCTCATCTAGCCTGTAATTCATTGCGCATATATGGTTCTCACTCTTGAAGATGTAATAGTGGCAAATTACAAGGACACAAATAAAACAAGATAGCGGGGACGGTACACTGTAAACAGTGTTGCTTTTGTAAAACAGGAGCCCTAGCAGTTTATCCTGTAAATGACAAGAAAAGCGGGAAGAATGGGAAGGTTAATGTCTCCTATGTAGAAACAATGCACTGATTATCAGGTGATGGACAATCTGACCTGACATTATAATACAAGTAGTTGGTATGGTATATATATATTGATATATACAAATATGAGAAAATAAAGAAGCCGCTCATTTTGTTACCCGCTGTGTTTTTGTGAGAGAGCAACCAGCCCACTTTAGATGCCAAATAATGTATCTGCGCCATCAGACAGCAAGCGGTGGGTGGGGTGGGTGGTTCGGGGGCTATCACCTGTGCAGAGGGAATACAGTGATTGCCGGTCGTTATACATATGAATGAATGGAATGTGTGCGGGTTTTGGTGGTCAATGGCAGCCGTTTGCACATCATTGCACAAGGGGCTATTGTTTAGAGAACACGCAGCAGAGACAGGAGAGTGTAGCTTAAACAACCACAAAAAGAACTTTTCAAAATAAAGTTTACTGCTAATTAAGTTGAGAGCAAAGTAACTCTAGGGAAACCAGTGCGTGAAATGTCACAGCACGTACAGATCTTTCCACATTTTAATTGGCAATTAATCAATAACAGCAAAAAGAATTTTGCGGTTTTACCGACATAGCCGCGTGTCGTATTATCCTAGAACCTAGGTGGCACATGAAAGCGGGTGTCGTACAACTTGACATATTGCTTGTGAGCTGTTTTTGATATATGTATAATGTGAGTACAATTACGTGTAATATTGTGTGTAGTACTTATTCCAAATGTTGATATATAGATGGATAGATAGATACATAGATGAACAGATAGATTAATAGAGACAATAAATGTGCGAAATATTACGCCACTCTATATGATCTGTAGTGGTAGACAATCAAGTAAATACACAAAGAAATCAGATCTGCTACAGAAAATCGCGTGCCTGCAGTAAAAGTATTAGCAGCCTTCATCAGATGTGAAAGTACACTGTCCCAGAAGTAGGTGGATTATGTAAAAAATGGTTGTGTCAATAATATTATGATGCAAGTATTGATGTGTACAAGTGCCACGCAATCTGATGGAAATGCCAACAGAGTTCAACAATTGTGTTGTTAGTGTTTGCAGAAAATGAACGCAGTATGTGTATAACGTGAGACACACAGGTGAGTTAATTACAGTGCTATGACTATGGGTGTCATCATTACCCGTCTTTCATGGAAACAGCAGCGTCCCGGGAGCTAGGTCAGGCAATTCTTAATGAAAATTTTCCGTGTGGGTTAATGAAGTATCTATCTACTGAAATCTATTCTAGTGGCCTGTTGTTTCTTTATGTAAACCATATGTGACAATGTTTTTGTGCTCAAGTGCAAATAAACCACTAATGCGCACGAGAAATAAGAGAAATTAAAGAAGCCGCGCACTTTGTTATGTGCTGTGCTTTTGTGAGAGAGCAAGTAGCGCAATTTCAGATGGCAAATAACGTGTCTGCACCTTCAGACAGCGAGCAGCGGGGGGCTGGGGGTATCACCTGTGTAGATAAATACAGCGATTGCCGGTCGGTGCACACCTTCTGTTCTAAATGCGCCAGCATTAGAATATGAATGAATGGAATGTGTGCTGGTTTTGGTGGTCAAAGGCATCCGTGTTTACATCTGTACATAAGGGGCTATTATTTAGAAAAGACTCAGCGGAGACAGGGCAGTGTAGCGTAAACAACCACAAAATGAACTTTTCAAAATAAAGTTCAATGCAGATTATGTGATAGGGAAGCCAGTATATCCATTAGGAAGAGGCCTAATACCCAATCAGCGGATCGATAGTCTCTCAAGGGAAACCAGTACGTCCATTGTTTCAAAATGTATCGAAATATGTAGTACACCTAATGTGTGTAAAAAAAAAAGTAATGCATTGAGTTGTTTTGGGTGAGGTTTAAAAACAATGAGAAGCAGTCCTCAGAAACGGAAGTTTTATAAAAGCGAAACTAGGTGTTAAAATAGAAGTATGTAACAGATATTCTTTCTCAAAGTGTGTGTGTTTACTCTAACATGATCACTCAGTGTATGTATGTAAGAGGCTGTCAAAAAGAACGACCAGGAAAGTTGTTACTGATTTTATTAATCGAGGGGCAGCACATAAACGATGTACATAATTGCGTGGTGTGATATATGTTGATCAGTACCTACTTGTGGCGACAGAAATGCCACAGAAACTTCTTAAAGTAGGTAAATATGTGCGCCATCAGCGAGCAGCGGGGGCTGTTACCTGTTTAGAGGAATACAGCGATTGCCGGTCGTTATACACCCTCTCGTTCTAGATGTCCCGGCATAAGAATATGAATGAATGGAATGCGCGCGGGTTTCGGTGGTCAAAGGAAGCCGTTTGCACATCTTTACACAAGGGGCTATTGTTTAGAAAAGACCCGGAAGACACAGGGTCGTGTAGCGTAAACAACCTCGACATGAACTTCTCAAAATAAAGGGCAAGTCAGATTAAGTTGAGAGCAAACTAACTCTATGGAAACCAGTGCGTGAGCTGTTACAGTACGTACCGATGTAAATGTTGAGGACATTGCGCTATACAAAGAATCAGAAGAGATCAGAAATGATTCAACAGTAACAGTTAATCGGGATGCTTAAAGTGTGCGTGTGACAAACAAAATCACGGCAAGATTGTGTATATATTGTAAGACTACAGGACATGAAAATTATAGGTTTTCCTCTGCACATTGATGTTTATTCTATGTGGGACATGTGCGAATAGTAAAAGCACGCTGCCATAGACTGTAAAAATATTTTTTGCCATGCCACATAACCCACATGCCTCTGCTGTGTATGATATCAAAGTCTGTGTAAGCAAACATTGAAACAAACCAGCGAAAAAGTGACTGTCCACCATGTATATCCAGCTATTTTTATATATTCTAGAGTTTCATATCGCGTGATTTAACGAGATAAATGGAAATATGTAATAACCTTAACCTTTGGTGTATATATGCAAGCAGATTTTGTAATGCTATGATACAGGACTATGATAAGAAGTTATCTCTAGCTATAAAGGTGGCTAGAGGGAGACCTCTGGCGGTGGAAAATAAAATACACCAAAATGCGTTTAGAATTAACGGCAGTAGCTGCAGGGAGGGGCTCACCAGGTGTGAGCCAATTACAGCATTTACTGTGGCCACAGCCAATAGACTGTGACTGTGCTAACGTGAGTGACGCCCACCGACAGGAAACAAATTCTTTGGACGGCCGGCTGCGTAGCTCACTTGTTCATTGAACAACCCATTGAACATCTCTACTTACCTGATCGCCGACCTTTCATCTTGAGACCTTCATTAACGTGACAAAATCTTCTTCAAATACGACAAAGGAAGGAGTTGGACTCAGATAACTTCACACGGTTTCCTGCGCTGAAGTTGACGAGTGGTTTCTTCGAACACCGCACGCAGTGTAAACAGGGTAAGTTGATGTCTTTTTCTATTTACACGCTGCATCCTAAAAAAGTATAATGATCTGCTGCAAGTATTGCTGGTTTGGATGCTATTGTGTTTATGTGTGTCGTGAGTACACGTTGTTCACATGTAGTATTGTCAGAGGGGAAAATGTGCTCTAAAATATTACTGTGGCAACGCGGCCCCGTTTGAGAGACACTAAGATAATTGCGCATTCTAGATAACGTGCGCTGTCAATGATGGTCGCTGGCTTACTCTGTAGAGTCACATTGTTTACATATTACAAGTTCATGTTGTTGTGTAAAATCAATATGATGAGCAACAATAGAGGCCTAATTCATGTATTTGCGGTACATGCCAGAGAAAGTGACTTTGTCTGGGTGTAGGCACAAGTTGTGGAGCGGTGAGAAGTTGATGATATTGATAAGTAAAAACATACAATACAATAGTAGAGGTAGTGCTAAGGCCCCTTACTAACAAGAAGCCATAATCTAACGTTTGCAAGAGGAAAGTGTACATACACTTATGGTTGTTCAGCTCGCCTGATTTTTGGCCTGGTAATACGGGTTAGGTCCTCCTGTCGGTATACACATTCAACTGTACATGCAATCGTAAAACAGCCGGCACTCATCCATGTTAACTGTGATCAGATACTGTTAGCATTTTGCAATTGCGTGCTCTGTAGCTGCCTTCAATGCAGTGTGGTTGTATAGATGTTGTTACTTCTGGCATGTAATGGCACTTTGCATTGCGAGACGGTCGATGTAGTGTTTTGGTGTGGCGTCAGTACACGCTGTTCACATGTAGATGTACAGTGTTGTCACATGGGAAAATGTGCAGTAAAATGTTACTGTGGCAACACGGTCCCATTCGACAGAAATAAATTTTGCTTTTTAAATAACGTGTGCAGTTAATGATGGTGTTGTCGCGGGTTACTCTGTAGAATCACATTGTTTACATAGCACAAGTTCATGGTGTGTAGAAATGCGCCTGATGAGCAACAATACAGACCTAATTTAGTATTTGCGTCACAAGCAAGACATGGTGATTTTGTGTGGGTTTAGATACATGTTGAGATAAGTAGATGATTTAAAGTAATACAGACTACTTCCTTCTTATTGGTATATAAGTTCGGCTGTACATGCAATTTGCTAAAATCTGCCACTCATCCATGTTGACGTCTGCTTGGGTCAAATACATGACTTAATCTGTTAACATTTTGCAATTTCAATTGTCTGTGTCTTGAATGTAGTGGGGCTCTACAGATGTTGAATACACGCTGTTCACATGTAGGTGGAGGTCCTAAAAGTGTTTGTCACAGGAGAAAGTGAAAAATATTACAGTGGCCACACAGCCACATGCGACAGACATATGACTATGATAATTTTGCTGTCTAATTAATGTGCACAGGCAATGATGGTTTTATCACTTGCTTACTCTGTAGATTCACATTGTTTACATATTACACACGTTCATGTTGTTGTGCAAAAATTTGTATGATTAGCAACAATACAGGCCAAAGTCATGTATCTGTGTTACAAGCCAGCGAGGGTGACTTTGTGTGGATGAAGGTAGAAGTTGTTGAATGGTGATAAGGTGATGATATTGATAAGTACAACATACAGTAGAATAATAGAGGTAGTGGTAAGCCCCCTTCTAACAAGAAGCCATAGCCTAACATTTGCAATAGTGTACATACACTTATTGCTGTTCGCTCCTGATTTCACTCCTGATTTCAACGTGATCAATCTGTTTCAATTTTGCAATTGTGTGTTCTGTAGCTGTCTTCAATGCAGTGTGGTTCTATAGATGTTGTTACTTCTATGCATGTAATGAAACATCACAAGGCGGTCCATGTAGTGCTGTGTCTTGAGTACATGCTGTTCACACGTAGACAGTGGTCCTTAAAGTGTTAGTCACAGGGGAAAATGTGCTATAAAATATTACTGTGGCAACGCGGCCCCATTTGAGAGACACAACAGATAATTGTGTTTTCTAATTTACGTGCGCAGCCAATGGTGGTTTTATTGCAGGATTATTCTGTAGATTCACAGTATTGGCTGATTACATGTCCATGTTGTTGTGTAAAAAACTGTATGATGAGCAACAATACAGTCCACATTCATGTATTTGCATCACAAGCAAGACAAGGTGACGGTTTAGGTACAAGTTCTTGATGATGATAAGTTGATGATTTAAAGTAATACAGGCTAGCTCCTCCTGCTAGTCCATGTACAGGTGATTGGCTGCAACTGCACAACACCACATGTTGTTTATTTGACACATCAGCAGCAGAAAAATTTTAATGAACACAACATGCTCTCTCCATAAACCCAGCACCATAGTGCACTGCAAACAACACTTTCTTGTCTGAGTATGTCTGTGGAAAACACTTAGTCATACACAGTAATTTCCACCTGTGTATTAAGTGTGTGTACATGCCTCTTGAGAATTAGGCCACACATACTACTTGTAGGTACAGAACCCATACAGCTATGTGCACTGTCAATGCACCTTTTTGCTTTTTACTATACCCACATGTGCTTATATATTGTCTTTCTCTTCTAGATGCCCCGGAAGAAGAGTTTTCGCATGCGGCGTCCTGCCAGACCTGCGACAAGTAAGACTGTTGCCAATTGTAATGTAATTTGTGCAGAGAATGTGCCATGCGCTGTTGTTCCAGGGAATGATATTAGCTTGTCTGTGGCGCCTGTCTTGTGCGATGAGGGAAAGGAAACCTTTGCCAGTGTGCCTATTGCAAATGATAGACAGATTGCAGAAACAATGGATGTCGCTATTACACCTGATCATGGCAATGTTGTGCAAATCCTGAGGAGCGTGCAAGGATCTTTTCATCAGGGAGATGTACGGTTTGCCACTCCCGGTGTTCAGTGTATGGCTATTGCTTTAGTGAGTATTGTCAAACACTCCATTGTCCCAATGAGCTCATGGGACAGATTGGATTTAGATAAAGTGCTAGTGTTAGGAGATGAGTTGTATCAGTTTTTGCAGAGAAGTGGCATGATATCAGGGAAGAGCAGCTTGCTGTGTGTTCCTGACCTCCCCACCCAGGTTGTCATTGATGAGCAGTTAGTTGGTGTTAACTATGGACAGCATGTTTGCGGACTAGTTGATGTCGTTGATAGTGACCTGATCAGGGCTGGTGTTCACGTTTCTCTAGGTCAAGGGTTGGAAGACATGTTTAGCACATATGACAGTTGTTTACTGACTGTAGGCAGTGCCTCCTGTGCAATTGTTTGCCATGACAACAAGTATGCTGTGTGTGATTCACATGCCCGCAGCGCGGCTGGAATGGTCGATGCTGATGGCCAGAGTGTAGTTGTGGTTTTGCGTAGTCTAGCAGATTTACAGAAATATATTTGCAGATTGGCCTCATCCCTTGGCATGGAGACACAGGCTTTTGAAATAGCCGGTGTACAAGTTCGTCACACAACCGCACAAAAAAGCAACCATACCTCCATGTGTCTGACAGAGGTCGAGAAGACAGGCCAAACTGCTGCGAACTCTGTAAGTGCTCCATGTGAACAGATCAGTGTACTCAGCAACAGAGGTATTAGACGCAAGAGAAGCAGTGAGACACATGATGTTGTCAGCAAGCGCAATGTCACTGATGCCAGATCTGACGTTGAGCTAGTTGGTGTTGTGCCTAGTGAGCAATTGCTGTTTGCCCCTATTGATAGAGACACTGCTCAGGTTTTATGTACGCAGATGGAGGTAGACTTTGAGCACAGAGCCATGCCAATACATACAGTAGGTGGTGCTTTGGGAGAGCCATGCAAGAAGCACAGTATTGCACCTGATGGTAATTGTTTTTTCCGTGCTGTATCTCAGGCTGTGAGTGGCACGCAAAAGCACCACAGAAAACTACGACTCGCAGTTGTTAAACAACTGCGCAAGAATGCACAACAATATCGTCATTACCTGAGACGTGAATACACTTCCGTGTCTGAATACATTGAGCAGTCCCAAATGCATAAAGTTAATATTTGGGCAACAGAGTTGGAAATTCAAGCGTTAGCAGATTATCTCGGTGTCCATGTGTTTACATACTGTGACACACGTTGGCTGAAATATAGTTGTAGAGGGAAGCTGCTGTCAGACCAGGGTATCTATTTAGAAAACAGCCACAACCATTATGAAACTGTGGTTTGTGTTGCCCATCAACAGGGTGATGGCTGTTACGGTGTGTGTACGTTGCAGAACTCTTATAGTTCATGCGGTGTGCAAACACGCAGGACTGAGAATAAGGCCCAAATTACAGTGAACTCAGGGACATTGTCACCTGATGACAACCCCTGCACTGGTGCAGAGTGCAAAGATGTCCATAACGTACCAAGTCCCATGACACGCACATTTACACCTCTATCTTGTGAGGTGGGCAGGGCTGTTTGCAGTCAATATAAAATAGATTTTACAAAGCAGGAAGTAAATGTACAGCATGGTTTTAACAGCCTAGGTGATGTCTGTTTAACTCAAAAGGTGCTGAAGGACAACAATAGCTTTTTTAGAGCTCTCGCTCATAGTGTCAGTGGTTCCCAAAATAACCATCGAAAACTTAGACTGGCAGTCGTAAAACATATGGAAAATCACAGTGAGCGGTACAACAAAATCGTTGGGAAAGAATATACCTCTGTAGCACACTATATTACATCTTCAGGCATGCGATATGTTGGGAACTGTGCCTCTGATCTTGAATTTCAGGCAGCGGCTGATGTCTTGGGACTGGACATTTACATATATACGGCTGGGACATGGCACAAGTACAGCTGTATGACTAACAGATTGACAGATGAAAGCATATATTTGCAACATGTGGACAGTAACCACTTTGAGCCTGTTATATGTGTATACAGTGTTGATCAGAAAAGCTGCTGTAACTTGTGTACAGTACAGACAAATGCTGCGACCCGGACCAGGAAAGCGTTCCCCAGCCAGAGAGAGAGCACTGACAATATGTCCAGTGGCCAAACAGGGAGTTCCTTATCTAAATATTTGCGAGGTAAAAAGAGCGCGCATAGCAGAATGTCATATCAAAACAATGTAGTCATGCAAGAGCAAATTAAAAACCGTAATAGAAGCAAATATACAGAAAATGAAGCGGTTAAAGAAAAAATGAAGAGCATGGTGAAAGAAAAGTATCAGGGCAATATGCTCTACAAAAATAGTAAAATGCACAGTGTTAGGAACAGATATCACCAGGATGAAGTGCATAGACAACACAAAAAGCTCAATGCCAACAGCAAATATGCCAGCAGTTCTTTATTTCGTGAAAAACTTGCTACATTAGCTAAAACAAGGTATGCACAAAATACCTCATACAACAACAAACTCAGAGCCTTAAGCAAATCTAAATACCAACACAATAAATGTCACAGAGATAGAGTTAAACTCATGAGCAAAACAAAATATCAACAAGATGCACGTCACAAGGATAGAGTTAAAATCATGAGCAGGACAAAATATCAACAAGATGAACGCCACAGGGATAGAGTTAAAATCATGAGCAGGACAAAATATCAACAAGATGAACGCCACAGGGATAGAGTTAAAATCATGAGCAGGACAAAATATCAACAAGATGAACGCCACAGGGAAAATGTTAAAGAAATGAGCCGAAATAAATATCAACAGGATGCGTGTCACAGGGACAGAGTTAAAGATATGAGCCGCAATAAATATCAACAAGACACATGCCACAGGGAAAGAGTGAAGAGTAGTAGCAGAGCAAAATATCAACAAAACGCAGTACACAGACATCGTGTGAAAACTTTAAGCAGAACCAAATACTGGCAAAATAGACAACACAGGGAACATATTAAATATCTCAGTAAAAATAAATACGTGAGCAATGCTGTGCATCGTGCCAGGGTGATAGCCTTAAGCAAAAATAAATACCACACAGATCTTGCTCATAGAAACAGGGTTAAAAACCACAGCTGTACCAAATACCGCGTAAACCCCCAACACAGACAGAGTGTGAAAGCGCGCAGTAGACAGCGCTATTACAGCAATCCTGAATTTAGGAAGCGTGTCACTACAAACATTCTGTTCAAACGCCGTCAACGCCAGGAACAGCGTGAACTGTTTGAAATTGCTATGATGCAATTTCTGGAGAAGGTCAAAGACGGACCAGAGTTTGTGTGTTGTGTGTGTCACCGGCTGCTTTTTAAACACCAGGTGCTGCAGTGTAGGCGGGACATGTACAGAAAAAGTCGGTTCACTGCTTTGATCGCTGATCGCTGCATTTCTGAAGACTATGTTCATGTGTGTGGTTCGGTGTGCAGTAACCCATGTCCACTGCTACATTCTGCTAGGGGTAAACTGTGGATATGTAGCACTTGTCATAGGAAAATCCGCCAAGGGCAAACGCCACCTGAGAGTGCACAGAATAACTTGGCGCTGCAGCCAATCCCTCAGGAATTGGCGTCGCTTAACTCCTTAGAACAACACCTGATTGCACTACATATACCTTTTATGAAGATGCTGGCGTTGCCCAAGGGCGGCCAAAACGGCGCCCATGGGCCAGTGACTTGTGTTCCGGCCAACATTGTACAGACCACCAGCTTGCTACCACGTACAGACAACAAGGGTTCCCTGTTGCCTGTGAAATTAAAGCGCAAGCTGACATACAAAGGTCACTATGAATATCAGTATGTTGACACGGGTAACATCAGGCAAGCCTTGCTTTATCTCAAAGCAAGCAACAAACACTATAACGATGTGGCATTTAATGACTCGTGGGTAAATGAGTTCTGCCCCGATTCCGTCAGCGAACAGCCTGCGCAGGTCGGTGACTCTTGTAGTTCACCAGCTGCTGATCTTGCTCAGGAAGAGCTCCTGCACGATCGGCAGACTCACTGCATGTTCCAAGATACCTGTCTCATGCCAGTCGATATTGGGCAAGAGGCTCTTGACCAGTACTTCGATCATGTCTTAAGCCTCGCTCCTGCTGAAGGGAACTCTCCGGTGAGACTCCTCTCAGATCACAGTAATGAGGCAAAGTGCTTTCCTGTTCTGTTTCCACAAGGTGGCCCTACGTACCACGACAGCAGACCGCAGCGTCTCACCCTGTCGCGGTACTTTAATAACAGGATTATGCACGCAGACGGCAGGTTTTCAGGGAATGTGGAATACATCTTCTTTGCGCAGTATATGTGTGAGGTTGAGCAGGTGCTATCGAGCGTGTCCATAGCCCTGCGTAAAGGCCACAAACATGCTGCTGCACAGTCTCTTGGCAGTGACAGACTCTGTACTGAGGAGTCCTTTAAAAAACTGCTTGAATTCGACGAGGGATACCGCTTTCTTAAGCCAATTCGTGGCACGCCAGCTTTCTGGCAAGTGGCGCAACGCGACCTGATGGCCTGCATCCGCCAACTTGGTATCCCTACCTGGTTCTGCTCTTTCTCCTCTGCAGACATGCGCTGGTCAAATCTTCTCCAGACAATCTTGAAACAGGAAGGCCGCGCACAAACTGCAGAAGACTTGGACTGGGCACAGAGATGCGAGCTTCTCCGCCGCAATCCAGTCACTGCTGCTCGCATGTTCGACTTTCGCTGGCACGTGTTCTTGAAGGAGGTCCTCCTCTCTCCTGCTCAGCCCATCGGCAAGATCTGTGATTTCTACTACCGTGTGGAATTCCAGCAGCGCGGCTCCCCGCATGTCCACTGCCTCTTTTGGGTCGAGAATGCCCCAGTCATTGACAAAAACACAGACGACGAGGTCACGGCATTTATCGACCAATACGTCACTTGTGAATTGCCGACACATGACCCGGCTTTACTTGAAGCTGTTACCTCTGTGCAACAGCATTCCCGGCGCCACTCGAAGACATGCAAAAAAAACAGAACTGTCTGTCGGTTCAACTTTCCACGGCCGCCTTCAGCTCGCACTTTCATCTGCCGCGAGGCATCTGATGATGTCGTTACCTGTGCTTGTCAGGCTAATGAGCCTATCTTGTCGCCACCTGCTTGTTCTTGTACACCTGTACACATGACAAAGGAGGCAGCAGCTAAGATCATGAGTGCAATCAAAGCCGCTCTTTCGAACCCCGACGCCGCTTTCTCTGATGTGGGCCACTTATTCTCTAGCTTGAATATCAACCAGAGCCTCTTTGAGAGAGCCTACGGGCGCTGCTCTCGCAAAACACAAGTTGTCTTAAAGCGTCGCGCTGACGAGGTATGGATCAACCAGTACAGCGCACCACTCTTGAAATGCTGGAATGCAAACATCGACATCCAGTATGTGGTTGACGCCTATGCTTGTGTGGTATATATCATTTCCTACATTTCAAAGGCAGAGAAAGAGATGGGGCTCCTCCTGCAGAATGCCCAACGCGAGGCCAGCAAAGAGTCTAACACTAGCGCGAGAGACGCCATGAGGAACCTGGGCAGCGTCTACTTGCACAACAGGGATGTTTGTGCTCAAGAGGCTGTCTACAGACTGACTAACAGTCACTTGAAGGAGTGCTCCCGTAAAGTCGTCTTTGTCCCCACTGGGGATAATGTTGTCAAGATGAGCCTGCCCTTGAGCGTGCTTAGGCAGAAGGCCGCCTCAAAGGAACTCAGCACAGACGACATGTGGATGACTAGTCTTGCCGATCGATACAAGAGCCGTCCACAACAGGCTCCATTTAATGACATGTGTATGGCCACCTTTGCATCGCAATATCGCGTTGTGTCTGCCAATGAAACCACATGGAATAAAGTCAGGCTTGACAACAACAACGGCTACGTTGCAAAACGCACGCGCACGCAGCCCGCCGTCATCCGATATGCGCGCTTCTCTGTAAGCCAGCAGCCAGAACTCTACTACCTCAGCCTCTTGCAGCTTTTCCTGCCCTATCGCTGCAACATGGACCTCAGGCCCGCTGCTTACACGACCTATGAGCACTTCTACTCTTCTGGCTCTGTTACGTCAGCAGGCGGACTGCTGCGTTCAGTCAAGTCCGTTGTTGACCAAAACCGCTCTGTCTTTGAGAAAGATGCTGATACCTTAGATAGTATCCACAGCTCAATCGACAGCACAGGTGTTCTTGAGGACGCATGGTGCGAAATGTGTCCTGAGCAGCAGCTGGACCGCTTGGAGTGCGCCGAGCTTGCCAGTACCGCGCAGCAAGCAGACGATGAGCCCCTCGCCAGCATCCCCGACCTTGCCGTAACTCGGGCACAGGGGGGTAACTTGGAGAAAAAAAGGACCACTCTGAGCAGGGCCGACGGATTGGCGCTGCTACGCACCCTCAACCCGACGCAGAGGGGCGTTTTCTTTCATGTCAGGCAGTGGTGTGTGCAGGTGCTTCGCGGAGAAAAGCCACCACCCATTCATCTTTTTGTCACTGGGGGTGCAGGGACTGGGAAGAGCCACCTCATCAGGGCTCTCCAGTACGCAGCCGAGCGCTTACTGGCACCAGTGGCTCTCCACCCTGACGACATCACCGTTATGATCACGGCTCCTACAGGCATCGCCGCCTACAACTTGCGCGCTGCCACCATTCACACGGCATTTAGCATCGGCAAGGACGTCCGCCTTCCTTACACGCCGTTGGGTGAAGACAAGCTCAACACTTTGCGTGTCAAATATGCCAGTTTGAAAATACTGATCATTGATGAAATCTCCATGGTCAATCACAACTTACTGGCATATATCCACGGACGCCTCCGCCAAATTAAACAGTCTGGCGACACCTGCCTCTTTGGAAACGTCACTGTCATTGCGGTGGGTGACTTCTTCCAGCTGCCCCCAGTAAGGGGGAAACCCCTGTATGTTCAGAACATGGGCGCTGATCTGTGGTCAGGCACTTTTCAGATGGTAGAGCTGACCGACATTATGCGCCAGAGGGACACGGCCTTTGCCTCTCTCTTGAATCGCCTCAGGCAGCACCCTAAAGGCGCCCCTTTGCTGCTTGATGACCTCCAGACTCTGAAATCCTGCGTAACAGGAGAGGAGAGCTCTGCGCTCCATATCTTTGCGACAAACAAGCAGGTGTGTATTCACAACACCCTTCGCCTCACTGCCGCCTGCCCTGATTTCAGTCGCGTGCCAGCACAGGACTTCGTGACCTGTAAGACAACTGGCAACTTACAGTTGATGCGTGGCCACCACTCCAGCACGCACAACACCACCTTGGAGGAAGAGCTCCTTTTAGGGCAAGGTGCACGCGTCATGCTGTGTAAAAACGTGGACATCTCGGATGGCTTAGTGAACGGGGTCTGTGGCACCGTCACTGACATCGCCTACGCACCATCCTCTTCTGCCTTCCCGAGAACGATCTATGTCCTTTTTGATGATCCCCAGATTGGGGCACAGCGACGCAAGCGCCATCCTTACCCTCCCGCTGTCACCTCTACAGGCATTGACCCCGAAGAGGAAACAATCACAGCTCGCAACGGCCTGCGTAGGCAGTTCCCTTTGAAACTGGCTTGGGCGTGCACTGTCCACAAGGTTCAGGGCTGACCGTTGACAAGGCTGTAGTGTCCCTCTCCAAGATCTTTGCGCCTGGGCAAGCCTACGTAGCCTTGAGCCGTGTCCGCAGCTTGTCCGGCTTGGTGATTACAGACTTTGCAGAGAAAGCTGTTTATTGCAAGGACAGCATCAAAGAGGCGCTGACCACCATGCCTCGCTTCTCTCTTGAGGATTCCTCCTCTATTGCCTGCCCTTCAGACGCTTTCACTGTCTTCTGCTTGAATGCACAAGGCTTGCGTGCGCATTCACAAGACTTGGCTCTGTGTACACACTCGCTGCGCCCTGATTGCATTGTTGTCACAGAGACGTGGCTGCCTGCAGCTTCAACACTTGACTCTGTACAGCTCCAGGGATACACTTTGCGCCATCTTGCCCGGAGTCAGGCGTATGATAGCAGCAACCCCACACTGCTGGACATTCGTTCCCAGCAACATGGCGGCGTTGCCATGTACTACTTTGACCCCTCTGCTTTTCATAGCATAGAGCTTCCTGGCATCAACATGGAGTGCTTGCTTTGCCACAATCCGTACCACAACATTGTGCTGGCTGTCATTTATCGCCCGCCAACCTATCCCATGTCTTTGTTCAAAGAAAACCTCGGCAGGCTTCTGCCTTTTCTTGAAAACCTGGCACCGACTATCGCCATCATGGGAGACTTCAACGAGGACATCCTTAAAACATCCTCAATTCCTTCCTTTTTGGCTGGCCGCGGCTTTCTTCAGCACATAACTGTGCCAACCACGGATTCAGGCACACTCATCGACCATGTATACGTCAGGAGCTCAGTTCACCAAGTGGTCACTGTCGTTCGCGCTACATACTTCAGTGACCACCACGGCATCTTCTGTACTTTCGCACACAACAAACTATAGTAAAGCCCGTGTACAACACTGCAACATAATGTTCCTCTGGAGCCACACTGTACCTGCCTGGACACACACAATGGTTGCGATACCGTCAGCGTTTTGGTCACGCTCAAACTTTTGCTCTGAGGCACAAGGCAAGTTGAAACAAACTGCAACTAGTGCTCAGGTACTTACAGCTCGTGCAGTGTTCTGCCGCTGGCACGTCAAAACGCTTGAGGTTTCACAACCACACAAAATCACTCCATTCCACCACCTGGTGCACCAACAACACATGCCTGTGGGTCACAATGTAACGCTATTCACTTTACAGCTAAAAGCTCCACTGGACCTGCATGGATTTCTCATCACAACTGAGGTACCATCAGCGTTTTGGTCATGCTCAAACATTCGCTCTGAGGCACAAGGCGAGTTGAAACAAACCGCAACTAGTGCTCAGGTACTTACGGCTCGTGCAGTGTTCTGTCGCTGGCACATCAAAACGCTTGTGGTTCAACAGACAATCACTCCAGCTGCATCACATGCTGCGCACACCGCCGCCTGGTGTACCACTACACCAATAACACAAGGGTTTTAATCACGCTGTACCACTGACTCTGAGGCACAAGGCCGGTTGAAACAAACCGCAACAAGTGCTCAGCTACTTACAGCTCGTGCCACCGCTGGCACCACAAACCCCCTGGAATAACGTGTGCAACTACAAAGCCCAATATCAACCTCATTACCAACTAACTGCATTTTCCCACAGGACTACAGTTTAGCTCTAGACTGGCTGTGTGATATTTGCTTTTCCATTACATGCGCTCACCCTCTCTATGTCTTTCAGGTATGCTAAGCTGCTCGTCTAAGACACACTGTGCGTCTTTATATTGAAATCTTCCTCACGCTCCCGTGTACATACTGTAAAAAGTGTATATATAATAAGTAATATAATAATCATATATAATTACTAACCTTCTGGTAGATGTGTGCTGAACATATGTTTCCAGGTATAAGCTACACTGCCTATGAAATACTTTACTACTGACACTTTGCCCTTGCCACGCCTGCTGCTTGTATGCTTGCCTTGCCTGTCCCTGCTTACCATACACTGACACTAACCATCACTGAACTACATTACTTGCTGTAAATGTGCTACCGCTTGCTTTGTCTAGATAACTCAGCTATCATTAACAACACTAACACCTTCACCTACTGATCAAACAAGCCTTGACTTCTCTTTACCTGCATGGCACCTATGAGTTCCTATCCCTCACAAAGTAATAGAACTAATGCCTTGACACACCTGTGTGAACAACCTGTATGCTGTATGTATGCTGCACATGAATTTCCAGCATTGCATAATCTGCATGTCCCCCTCCCAGAATCGCCACCTTAACGTGGTGGAGGGGTTTGCGTGCCCTTGTGAACCTGAAAGCTGTGTTGTACTTAGTGTCAATTGGCACACAGACACCACGTTGAAGGGGAGGGGTCAGACTAAGAGCGATTCCTAACACTAACCTCTCAACAACTGATAACACCTCGCCTGTGTCTCCTATGTTCACACATTACACTTGTACCTGGCTGTACATTGCCTGTTGCCTTCCTGAATCACTAGGTACTCTATGATGCTCCTATTGCAGTAACAGAGGGCTGATCTAAGCACCGTGTACGCATCTTCCAATGATGTCAAAAAGTTTCCCAAATTGCAAGGTATGCCGGCACACTAACACTATCTAACACAATCAGCTATAACAACTGACTAACATCTTTTGCCATATGACTTATCTTTTGTGATTGTTCTTTAGTTGTTGTTGGTAAGCTATAGCCTCTCTTACATCTTTCTATTTCACACTGCTAATGCTGCTGTGTTCAGGCGCTCCTTGGCAATAAAGGATCCATGGGAATAAACAGAATGACAACATCTCTTTTCAGAAAAACACACTTATAACTCTAATTCTTGTGTATCTTTCTACAGACCCTGTCACGAACTGTGCAGCTCACCAGGAACTCCACAAGTCAAACTGTCAATATACAACAACGCAACACTGCTGGGTAGCTGTTTCAACTGCTTACTTGACAGACGACATCATGGTTGCGCACTGATGACATTACAAGCAGAACACATCATTTGCTTGTAATTGTACTGCCTCCATTTACGTCAGTTATATACTTTTATCTCTAGTGCTAGAATAGACTGACACACTTTGGAATGGACATACTTCTGCTACAATGTGTAATTATTCTTTTAACAAATTAAAATGCCTTGAGAGATCACTCATTGTCTCACCCTGTCATTTGATCCATCACACCTTTTTTCAAAAGATCACAACATGCCCTGCAACCTGAGTTGACCCCACAATTGACAGGGTTCCGCGGTCGCCGCTCCCCCGACGGGCGCCGGGTGCGAGGGCCCGTTCAACGCTGCTCGCAGCTTTAATTATTATTATTATTATTTTTTTTCTTCTTTTTCCGCCTCTTTGATCGCCTTTTTGAGGGCCTTAACATGCGTCAAAACTCCTGAAAATTTGCAGACGCGTCAGGCACGGCGAAAAATTTAAGAATTTAGGGGTCTTGAGCATGGGTGTGGCAAAATGGCCTCGGTAGCGCCACCTACATTTTTAACGGAACAGCCCCTCAAGCCCGTTGCGCCTAAAAATCTGAAAATCTGCACACATATGTAACATCCCATGACGCACCAAAAAGTCTCTTGGAGCCATATTCTAAACCCAACAGAAAGTATTTTTATTTTGACCGGAAGGTGAAAAAATTGTGTGTTTTTGGCCATTTCCAGGGGTCGCTTGAACGCGAACTAGTCCTAGACGCATTATCCGATTGACTTCAAAATTTGATAATTTGTTCTTAAGACATAGACGAAGTTAAATTGCAAAAGTTTCGGACTTTTCATTGAAGGGCGTGGAAGTTATGGCCCCTGAAAGTTCGATCACTCGCCACAAAACAGGAAGTTGCTTTAAATTTGCTATATTTCGGCCATACTTTGTCCAAACTGCATCAAACTTTACAGGATTGTTAATGGTACCTATCTGCACACATCCATATGTCAATATTCATACAATTGTTGTAGCACCACCTATTTATAGCAGGAAATGACATATTTTATGGTGTGATGTCCAGTTTCTAGACGGGTGACCAGATTCACTTCAAATGTTGTCAGGACAGACTTAAGGATTTTTGGAAGACTGGCTCCGAAAATTGTGAGTTTTGGTCGAAGCGTGTGCCGGTTCTGGCCCGTCAAAGTTCGGAAACCCAACTTCCTGTTTGAAACCTCAGATTTTGGGGTAACTTCCTGTTGCGACTCTCTACTTTATCCTACAGATGGAGCCATTGTATTACTCTTTGATGGGTTTTTGGAAGGGGGTCTCTGTGTGTGTGTGTCTGTGTGTGTGTGTGTTTGAGGGGGGAGGGGAAGAGGAGTTGATTGTGTCTGTGAGAAGCTGCCACAGGGAGGTTACAGTCAGGAGAGCCATGATCTGTCACAGATGATGAGCTCTGAATAATATTATCACAGAAAATAATTAGCATAAAAGCTTTTATTTAAAATTTTTACATCTGGGAAGTGTGAACTGTTACGCCAGCGTGTGCCCTGCGACCTGCGTTGACCCCGCGGTTGCCGGGGTCCCGCGGTCGCCGCTCCCCCGACGGGCGCCGGGTGCGAGGGCCCGTTCAACGCTGCTCGCAGCTTTAATTATTATTATTATTATTTTTTTTCTTCTTTTTCCGCCTCTTTGATCGCCTTTTTGAGGGCCTTAAAATGCGTCAAAACTCCTGAAAATTTGCAGACGCGTCAGGCACGGCGAAAAATTTAAGAATTTAGGGGTCTTGAGCATGGGTGTGGCAAAATGGCCTCGGTAGCGCCACCTACATTTTTAACGGAACAGCCCCTCAAGCCCGTTGCGCCTAAAAATCTGAAAATCTGCACACATATGTAACATCCCATGACGCACCAAAAAGTCTCTTGGAGCCATATTCTAAACCCAACAGAAAGTATTTTTATTTTGACCGGAAGGTGAAAAAATTGTGTGTTTTTGGCCATTTCCAGGGGTCGCTTGAACGCGAACTAGTCCTAGACGCATTATCCGATTGACTTCAAAATTTGATAATTTGTTCTTAAGACATAGACGAAGTTAAATTGCAAAAGTTTCGGACTTTTCATTGAAGGGCGTGGAAGTTATGGCCCCTCAAAGTTCGATCACCTCGCCACAAAACAGGAAGTTGCTTTAAATTTGCTATATTTCGGCCATACTTTGTCCAAACTGCATCAAACTTTACAGGATTGTTAATGGTACCTATCTGCACACATCCATATGTCAATATTCATACAATTGTTGTAGCACCACCTATTTATAGCAGGAAATGACATATTTTATAGTGTGATGTCCAGTTTCTAGACGGGTGACCAGATTCACTTCAAATGTTGTCAGGACAGACTTAAGGATTTTTGGAAGACTGGCTCCGAAAATTGTGAGTTTGGGTCGAAGCGTGTGCCGGTTCTGGCCCGTCAAAGTTCAGAAACCCAACTTCCTGTTTGAAACCTCAGATTTTGGGGTAACTTCCTGTTGCGACTCTCTACTTTATCCTACAGATGGAGCCATTGTATTACTCTTTGATGGGTTTTTGGAAGGGGGTCTCTGTGTGTGTGTGTCTGTGTGTGTCTGAGGGGGGAGGGGAAGAGGAGTTGATTGTGTCTGTGAGAAGCTGCCACAGGGAGGTTACAGTCAATAGAGCCATGAGCTGTCACAGATGATGAGCTCTGAATAATATTATCACAGAAAATAATTAGCATAAAAGCTTTTATTTAAAATTTTTACATCTGGGAAGTGTGAACTGTTACGCCAGCGTGTGCCCTGCGACCTGCGTTGACCCCGCGGTTGCCGGGGTCCGCGGTCGCCGCTCCCCCGACGGACGCCGGGTGCGAGGGCCCGTTCAACGCTGCTCGCAGCTTTAATTATTATTATTATTATTTTTTTTCTTCTTTTTCCGCCTCTTTGATCGCCTTTTTGAGGGCCTTAAAATGCGTCAAAACTCCTGAAAATTTGCAGACGCGTCAGGCACGGCGAAAAATTTAAGAATTTAGGGGTCTTGAGCATGGGTGTGGCAAAATGGCCTCGGTAGCGCCACCTACATTTTTAACGGAACAGCCCCTCAAGCCCGTTGCGCCTAAAAATCTGAAAATCTGCACACATATGTAACATCCCATGACGCACCAAAAAGTCTCTTGGAGCCATATTCTAAACCCAACAGAAAGTATTTTTATTTTGACCGGAAGGTGAAAAAATTGTGTGTTTTTGGCCATTTCCAGGGGTCGCTTGAACGCGAACTAGTCCTAGACGCATTATCCGATTGACTTCAAAATTTGATAATTTGTTCTTAAGACATAGACGAAGTTAAATTGCAAAAGTTTCGGACTTTTCATTGAAGGGCGTGGAAGTTATGGCCCCTCAAAGTTCGATCACTCGCCACAAAACAGGAAGTTGCTTTAAATTTGCTATATTTCGGCCATACTTTGTCCAAACTGCATCAAACTTTACAGGATTGTTAATGGTACCTATCTGCACACATCCATATGTCAATATTCATACAATTGTTGTAGCACCACCTATTTATAGCAGGAAATGACATATTTTATAGTGTGATGTCCAGTTTCTAGACGGGTGACCAGATTCACTTCAAATGTTGTCAGGACAGACTTAAGGATTTTTGGAAGACTGGCTCCGAAAATTGTGAGTTTGGGTCGAAGCGTGTGCCGGTTCTGGCCCGTCAAAGTTCGGAAACCCAACTTCCTGTTTGAAACCTCAGATTTTGGGGTAACTTCCTGTTGCGACTCTCTACTTTATCCTACAGATGGAGCCATTGTATTACTCTTTGATGGGTTTTTGGAAGGGGGTCTCTGTGTGTGTGTGTCTGTGTGTGTCTGAGGGGGGAGGGGAAGAGGAGTTGATTGTGTCTGTGAGAAGCTGCCACAGGGAGGTTACAGTCAATAGAGCCATGAGCTGTCACAGATGATGAGCTCTGAAAAATATTATCACAGAAAATAATTAGCATAAAAGCTTTTATTTAAAATTTTTACATCTCGGAAGTGTGAACTGTTACGCCAGCGTGTGCCCTGCGACCTGCGTTGACCCCGCGGTTGCCGGGGTCCCGCGGTCGCCGCTCCCCGACGGGCGCCGGGTGCGAGGGCCCGTTCAACGCTGCTCGCAGCTTTAATTATTATTAGGGCCCGAGCAACGAGTTGCGTGGGCCCAACGGGGCCATGCAACGAGTTGCAAGGACCCTCTTGTTTTCGGTCTGTTTATTATTATTATTATTAGGGCCCGAGCAACGAGTTGCGTGGGCCCAACGGGGCCATGCAACGAGTTGCAAGGACCCTCTTGTTTTCGTTCGGTTTATTATTATTATTATTATTATTATTTTTTTTCTTCTTTTTCCGCCTCTTTGATCGCCTTTTTGAAGGCCTTAACATGCGTCAAAACTCCTGAAAATTTGCAGACGCGTCAGGCACGGCGAAAAATTTAAGAATTTAGGGGTCTTGAGCATGGGTGTGGCAAAATGGCCTCGGTAGCGCCACCTACATTTTTAAACGGAACAGCCCCTCAAGCCCGTTGCGCCTAAAAATCTGAAAATCTGCACACATATGTAACATCCCATGACGCACCAAAAAGTCTCTTGGAGCCATATTCTAAACCCAACAGAAAGTATTTTTATTTTGACCGGAAGGTGAAAAAATTGTGTGTTTTTTGGCCATTTCCAGGGGTCGCTTGAACGCGAACTAGTCCTAGACGCATTATCCGATTGACTTCAAAATTTGATAATTTGTTCTTAAGACATAGACGAAGTTAAATTGCAAAAAGTTTCGGACTTTTCATTGAAGGCGTGGAAGTTATGGCCCCTCAAAGTTCGAT
>NW_026116579.1:0-14484 GCF_001640805.2 Lates calcarifer
ACCATTCGTTCTAGGACGTGGCCTGACAGTCTCTTGAAATACATGTGCAGCTTCTTGTTCTTCTTCTTGTGGCTGTGGCCAGTCTAAATGAATCAAAGATCAAAAATCATGTTTAAAAAAACACAACTGACTCTTTCAGTCAACAGGATGTGGAGGAAGAGAAATCAGTCAGAGAGTGCTGATGCATTCAGTTTGAAATGTAAGGGAACAGGTGAGGCTGTTAATCCACCCTGACACTTACACAGGAGTGAAGGCCGTCAGCCTGCTGGGTCACAATGTTGACAAAGTCCTTCACTGTGCTCTCCTCCCATGATGCAGCGCTGTGATCCTCCTCAAACAGGACGGCCATCTCCTCCAGAACCTGCACTGTGAAACCAAGTTTATCCTCAGCCTGGAGGAGGAAGAAGAAGAAGAGTAATCAGATTACTACAGGGACACATTTCTGACAGTGTTTGACAGCTGAAGTTGAGCTGATGACTCACTGATGCTTTGGACGCCTGGCTGTACAGATCATTAGGGAAGGCCACAGTGTCCTCCACTTCAGCATCCTCAGTGCTGTTAGTGGAATTATTCACCTGCATCACACACACACACACACACACACACACACACACACATCATGTGTTGAAGTAAACACACAGTGAACTCACTCAGTGAAGATAATTCAGTGACTTTAAACAACACGTGAACAAGTGAACTCACCATGGTATCTAGTAGATCCAAAGAGTTTTCACTGTACTGTCTGAATTTATGATCCATCCACCTGCAGCTCAGTGAGGAGCCTGCACTGTACAGAGCCAGAAACAGGCAAACAAACAAAATCCTGTTCAGCATTTTTTCTTTTTGAAAAAGGTAGAAGTCTCCTCTGTATAGAGCAGGTTGAGATGTGTCCTGGTGTTGTGTTGGAGCAGACCTGCAGGGCCTCATTTATAACAGGACCACCTATTTCATTTTCCTGACTTAACACCTGTGGGAAACACTGGAGCTGAACTGTGGCTTTCAACACGGCTTAAAGTTTAAAAGTCAGAATCAACCTCAAAAGACACAGCGTCACACATTTGAATCAGTGTCCTGGTGAAAGATTTGATCCCACAATTAAAGAATAAACAAATATCACAGAAAAAGAAAAGAAAAAAATCACGCCCCGTAGACCACGTATTAAAATGCTCATAATAAAACCATATCAGGCTTTTAATAGAAAAAAAAACATTTTAAAAATCCATAAACTCAATCACAGCTCACTATTTATAATATTACAATAGTTTAATGTTCGATATTATAAATAACTGAATTATTATCGGTTTTTATTATTAGAGCGATTTTTCAGGTAAAATATAATATTGGGAAACTCTTTGAATGAATTCCCAGTCACCAATAATGATTTACAATGATTTTAACATTGATCGATTTATTTGACTTTTGTTAGTTTACAGAGTTGCTTCGTGTTTTGAAGATTCCAGTCGATGTTTTTGTTGAAGTCATCACCTCTCTGTCAGTCTACTCTCTGTCCAATACGACCGTAAATGTCGTTTGAAAAATAAAGATCATTCTCTCAGAGTTTGAGTTGCATCATTAATTCTGTGTGGATCCATGATAATCATTGATTGTTAAAGCTGCAGGTGTGACTGTGATCATCAGGCGCCGTAAAGGGAAGTTCCTCTGCTGAGAAAATGAAAGTGGCTCCGTGACTGTGACGCTCGTTCACATCAACTGGTCAGTGACATTTCAACTTGTTTTCACTGGAACTTGGAGCATGAACCGTGAGAACCAGAGAGCCTGTAGAGAGGGGGTTCTCCTTCACCTGTTCACAACATTTTCAGTCTGATATCGATCAATATGAAAATCACGTGTGTCCATCTTTGTTTGATCAAAAGTCCACAGGGACAAGAGACATGGATCAGATTAATATCAGAGTTTAAATTATTCTCTTCTAATATGACAGATTTAGGTCAGTGGTCCCCAAACTTTGTGACTCTTCATCATATGTTTTGACTTTAGTCTGAGCCTGAGTTGTAACCAGAGGGAGATTTTCTTTCCCTTTTCTGATTGTTTCCTTTGAAGGTTTCTGAGAAAAATACAAAAGATACATGTTATTACTGTATAGCAGCATTTCTGAATCAGAAATGTGTGACATTATAAAGGAAGATAATGATCAACAATCATATCCATTGTTAGAAAATAATATTTGTTTGATTTCCTACAGATTCACTTTGTCTTTAAAGGGACAGAAAACATTCCCTGGAATAAACAGGAAAAATACCAAATAGTCAAATTCTCCTGCCTGGATGAGATTTTAAAAACATACACAAACTCTGTCTCTGTCTTTGCTCTGACTCTGGTATAAAATGTCTTCAGCAGTTTCAGATGAAGACCTGACTCTTTAAACTGAGAAATGTAAACACAGAGCAGACCTATCTGTGTGAACAGTTGATTTAACTGAATATAAGCTTTGACTTATATTCAGGTAGTTTTACTCTCAAAACAACTTAGAACTAATTTAGCAAACAGTTAACTTCAGTTAACTCCCATTTTTAAAAGAAGATTTTGTAAGTTTTGCTGAGGCAAACAGCGCCCTCTGCAGCCACAAGTGGTAATTACAGGACGCTGGGGCATTAAATTCTGTTGGGCTCAGAGAGTGAGCAGTTACAGGTACTGGAAGCACAGGACCCCTACAGCAGGGGCGTTGCTTGGCATAAAGCCTGAGCTCTACTGGGCCTGTGCCCCCCCCCCCAAATCTCTCCCATCTGGATTATCAGATTGTTTGATTGGTGATGTCATTTCACTGCGATATCACCAGGGAAACGGGTGATGAACCAATTACAGAGCTGAGAAGTGCTGACGTCACGCGTGATGTCACCAGTTCTCACAAACCGAGATGGTATCTAGAGCCTCTTCACTGCGTTTACTTCGTACACTCTCCTTCACCGGAGGAGACTCGGGTGACTGGTGGTCAGACGCCAGGGTCCCGGCTGCAGGCCACGGCAGCCCTGGACCTGAGTCGGATGCATCCATCCATGCATCAGACCATGACGTATACATCCATCTAATGTATTTCCCGTGGTCTCGACTCGGCCTCTGCGCATCTGATCTTCAGATGCGATCTGAGCACCAGACCTAGAGGCGCAGGTGCCTAGAGTCCCTGTGGTGAGGAAGTGGACCCGCGGACTGACTGTCTGACAGTCGGTCCGTTGAAGGGGGGGGGGTCTCCCCTCTCTCCCTCCCTCCCTCCACACACAACACCAACATAACAGATTTTTGCTGTTTTTACAAAAACAGTAGCAACTGTAAATTTCAGCAACACCGAGATACCGTTCATTTTACACTAACATAATGGCAGCCATCTGTAGTTTGTAGTAACGTCCGAATTCCAGTAGATGGCAGTAGCATACTGTATAGCTGTAAATATTTATTGATAATCAATTCTCATTTATTTTTTTCTGTTATTTCTATATGTTAATGTTACTGTTTGTCAGTAAAATACAGTTGAATTTACAGCCTATGTGTGGAAGAAATAGTTACAGAATGTTGTTTTGAGGCAGCAGAGGAACTTGCATGTGCATACTGTGTGATGAGTTTTGAAGAAGTGAACTCAGTATTGAGAAATGCATGTTAGCAACTGTAAAAATAGATTAAAAAAAATAAGTTTAAAAAATACATAAAATACTGCATGCTTTTTGTTGATGCAACAGGAATAAAAACAAAAAACATTTTTATATTTGCTGGTAGAAGAACAGATTTTATTGGTTATAGCATGAAAAAAAAATCAAATTTTCTCAGCACACATTAAAAAAAATAAATAAGCACATTGATCAACTTAAAAAATAAACATTCAACAGATCAACTGATAAATAGAAAACAACTCAATAAAAAATATATTAATGAATAAATAAATACCTCAATAAATAAATAAATCTGTTTTAGTTAACTCCAAAAAATAAATACATGAGTAAACAAACAAGGCAGTACATAACTAAGCAATAAATAAATAAATAGCTCAATCACTTAGCAAATGAATGAGGAGATTCTTGGTCTGACAGGTGTTAGTTGGTGGTGAGCAGAGATGAAACCAGCTGGTGAGCTCTCATTAGATGGGTTTTGATTTTCTTCCTGATCAGCTCCCAGGATTCAGCACTGTGGCCCTACACACACACACACACACACACACACACCCAATATTATCATTAGAAACATCAGTAGATAGACACATTTGAATCAGTGTCCTGGTGAAAGATTTGATCCCACAATTAAAGAATAAACAAATATCACAGAAAAAGAAAAGAAAAAAATCACAGCTCACTATTTATAATATTACAATAGTTTAATGTTCGATATTATAAATAACTGAATTAACTGGTCCCCAGACTTTGTGACTTCATCATATGTTTTGACTTTAGTGTGATTCAGTTAGCTTATATTCAGGTAGTTTTACTCTCAAAACAACTTAGAACTAATTTAGCAAACAGTTAACTTCAGTTAACTCCCATTTTTAAAAGAAGATTTTGTAAGTTTTGCTGAGGCAAACAGCGCCCTCTGCAGCCACAAGTGGTAATTACAGGACGCTGGGGCATTAAATTCTGTTGGGCTCAGAGAGTGAGCAGTTACAGGTACTGGAAGCACAGGACCCCTACAGCAGGGGCGTTGCTTGGCATAAAGCCTGAGCTCTACTGGGCCTGTGCCCCCCCCCAAATCTCTCCCATCTGGATTATCAGATTGTTTGATTGGTGATGTCATTTACTGCGATATCACCAGGGAAACGGGTGATGAACCAATTACAGAGCTGAGAAGTGCTGACGTCACGCGTGATGTCACCAGTTCTCCACAAACCGAGATGGTATCTAGAGCCTCTTCACTGCGTTACTTCGTACACTTCTCTTTCACCGGAGGGATCGGTGGTGATGGTGGTCCAGACGCCAGGGTCCCGGCTGCAGGCCACGGCAGCCCTGGACCTGAGTCGGATGCATCCATCCATGCATTCAGACCATGGACGTATACATCCATCTTTTAAATGTAATTTCCCGTGGTCTCGGACTCGGCCTCTGCGCATCTGATCTTCAGATGCGATCTGAGCACCAGACCTAGAGGCGCAGGTGCCTAGAGTTCCTGTGGTGAGGAAGTGGACCGCGGACTGACTGTCTGACAGTCGTCCGTTGAAGGGGGGGGGGGGTTCTCCCCTCTCTCCTCCCTCCCTCCACACAACAACACCAACATAAACAGATTTTTGCTGTTTTTACAAAAACAGTAGCAACTGTAAATTTCAGCAACACCGAGATACCGTTCATTTTTACACTAACATAATGGCAGCCATCTGTAGTTTGTAGTAACGTCCGAATGCCAGTAGATGGCAGTAGCATACTGTATAGCTGTAAATATTTATTGATAATCATTTCTCATTTATTTTTTTCTGTTATTTCTATATGTTAATGTTACTGTTTGTCAGTAAAAATACAGTTGAATTTACAGCCTATGTGTGGAAGAAATAATTAACAGAATGTTGTTTTGAGGCAAGCAGAGGAACTTGCATGTGCATACTGTGTGATGAGTTTTGAAGAAGTGAACTCAGTATTGAGAAATGCATGTTAGCAACTGTAAAAATAGATTAAAAAAAATAAAGTTTAAAAAATACATAAAATACTGCATGCTTTTTGTTGATGCAACAGGAATAAAAACAAAAAACATTTTTATATTTGCTGGTAGGAAGAACAGATTTTATTGGTTATAGCATGAAAAAAAATCAAATTTTCTCAGCACACATTAAAAAAAATAAATAAGCACATTGATCAACTTAAAAAATAAACATTCAACAGATCAACTGATAAATAGAAAAACAACTCAATAAAAAATATATTAATGATAAATAAATACCTCATAAATAAATAAATCTGTTTTAGTTAATCCCAAAAAATAAATACATGAGTAAACAAACAAGGCAGTACATAACTAAGCAATAAATAAATAAATAGCTCAATCACTTAGCAAATGAATGAGGAGATTCTTGGTCTGACAGGTGTTAGTTGGTGGTGAGCAGAGATGAAACCAGCTGGTGAGCTCTCATTAGATGGGTTTTGATTTTCTTCCTGATCAGCTCCCAGGATTCAGCACTGTGGCCCTAACACACACACACACACACCACACAACACACACACACACACACACACACACACACACAATATTATCATTAGAAACATCAGTAGATAGATAGATTAGATAGATAGATAGATAGATAGATAGATAGATAGACTTACCATTCGTTCTAGGACGTGGCCTGACAGTCTCTTGAAATACATGTGCAGCTTCTTGTTCTTCTTCTTGTGGCTGTGGCTCCCAGTCTAAATGAATCAAAGATCAAAAATCATGTTTAAAAAAACACAACTGACTCTTTCAGTCAACAGGATGTGGAGGAAGAGAAATCAGGCAGAGAGTGCTGATGCATTCAGTTTGAAATGTAAGGGAACAGGTGAGGCTGTTAATCCACCCTGACACTTACACAGGAGTGAAGGGCCGTCAGCCTGCTGGGTCACAATGTTGACAAAGTCCTTCACTGTGCTCTCCTCCATGATGCAGCACTGTGATCCTCCTCAAAACAGGACGGCCATCTCCTCCAGAACCTGCACTGTGAAACCAAGTTTATCCTCAGCCTGGAGGAGGAAGAAGAAGAAGAGTAATCAGATTACTACAGGGACACATTTCTGACAGTGTTTGACAGCTGAAGTTGAGCTGATGACTCACTGATGCTTTGGACGCCTGGCTGTACAGATCATTAGGGAAGGCCACAGTGTCCTCCACTTCAGCATCCTCAGTGCTGTTAGTGGAATTATTCACCTGCATCACACACACACACACACACACACACACACACACACACACATCATGTGTTGAAGTAAACACACAGTGAACTCACTCAGTGAAGATAATTCAGTGACTTTAAACAACACGTGAACAAGTGAACTCACCATGGTATCTAGTAGATCCAAAGAGTTTTCACTGTACTGTCTGAATTTATGATCCATCCACCTGCAGCTCAGTGAGGAGCCTGCACTGTACAGAGCCAGAAACAGGCAAACAAACAAATCCTGTTCAGCATTTTTTCTTTTTGAAAAAGTAGAAGTCTCCTCTGTATAGAGCAGGTTGAGATGTGTCCTGGTGTTGTGTTGGAGCAGACCTGCAGCTCCTCATTTATAACAGGACGCACCTATTTCATTTTCCCTGACTTAACACCTGTGGGAAACACTGAGCTGAACTGTGGCTTTCAACACGGCTTAAAGTTTAAAAGTCAGAATCAACCTCAAAAGACACAGCGTCACACATTTGAATCAGTGTCCTGGTGAAAGATTTGATCCCACAATTAAAGAATAAACAAATATCACAGAAAAAGAAAAAAAATCACGCCCCGTAGACCTACGTATTAAAATGCTCATAATAAAACCATATCAGGCTTTTTAATAGAAAAAAAAAACATTTTAAAAATCCATAAACTCAATCACAGCTCACTATTTATAATATTACAATAGTTTAATGTTCGATATTATAAATAACTGAATTATTATCGGGTTTTTATTATTAGAGCGATTTTTCAGGTAAAATATAATATTGGGAAACTCTTTGAATGAATTCCCAGTCACCAATAATGATTTACAATGATTTTAACATTGATCGATTTATTTGACTTTTGTTAGTTTACAGAGTTGCTTCGTGTTTTGAAGATTCCAGTCGATGTTTTTGTTGAAGTCATCACCTCTCTGTCAGTCTACTCTCTGTCCAATACGACCGTAAATGTCGTTTGAAAAATAAAGATCATTCTCTCAGAGTTTGAGTTGCATCATTAATTCTGTGTGGATCCATGATAATCATTGATTGTTAAAGCTGCAGGTGTGACTGTGATCATCAGGCGCCGTAAAGGGAAGTTCCTCTGCTGAGAAAATGAAAGTGGCTCCGTGACTGTGACGCTCGTTCACATCAACTGGTCAGTGACATTTCAACTTGTTTTCACTGGAACTTGGAGCATGAACCGTGAGAACCAGAGAGCCTGTAGAGAGGGGGTTCTCCTTCACCTGTTCACAACATTTTCAGTCTGATATCGATCAATATGAAAATCACGTGTGTCCATCTTTGTTTGATCAAAAGTCCACAGGGACAAGAGACATGGATCAGATTAATATCAGAGTTTAAATTATTCTCTTCTAATATGACAGATTTAGGTCAGTGGTCCCCAAACTTTGTGACTCTTCATCATATGTTTTGACTTTAGTCTGAGCCTGAGTTGTAACCAGAGGGAGATTTTCTTTCCCTTTTCTGATTGTTTCCTTTGAAGGTTTCTGAGAAAAATACAAAAGATACATGTTATTACTGTATAGCAGCATTTCTGAATCAGAAATGTGTGACATTATAAAGGAAGATAATGATCAACAATCATATCCATTGTTAGAAAATAATATTTGTTTGATTTCCTACAGATTCACTTTGTCTTTAAAGGGACAGAAAACATTCCCTGGAATAAACAGGAAAAATACCAAATAGTCAAATTCTCCTGCCTGGATGAGATTTTAAAAACATACACAAACTCTGTCTCTGTCTTTGCTCTGACTCTGGTATAAAATGTCTTCAGCAGTTTCAGATGAAGACCTGACTCTTTAAACTGAGAAATGTAAACACAGAGCAGACCTATCTGTGTGAACAGTTGATTTAACTGAATATAAGCTTTGACTTATATTCAGGTAGTTTTACTCTCAAAACAACTTAGAACTAATTTAGCAAACAGTTAACTTCAGTTAACTCCCATTTTTAAAAGAAGATTTTGTAAGTTTTGCTGAGGCAAACAGCGCCCTCTGCAGCCACAAGTGGTAATTACAGGACGCTGGGGCATTAAATTCTGTTGGGCTCAGAGAGTGAGCAGTTACAGGTACTGGAAGCACAGGACCCCTACAGCAGGGGCGTTGCTTGGCATAAAGCCTGAGCTCTACTGGGCCTGTGCCCCCCCCCCCAAATCTCTCCCATCTGGATTATCAGATTGTTTGATTGGTGATGTCATTTCACTGCGATATCACCAGGGAAACGGGTGATGAACCAATTACTGAGCTGAGAAGTGCTGACGTCACGCGTGATGTCACCAGTTCTCACAAACCGAGATGGTATCTAGAGCCTCTTCACTGCGTTTACTTCGTACACTCTCCTTCACCGGAGGAGACTCGGGGTGACTGGTGGTCAGACGCCATGGTCCCGGCTGCAGGCCACGGCAGCCCTGGACCTGAGTCGGATGCATCCATCCATGCATCAGACCATGACGTATACATCCATCTAATGTATTTCCCGTGGTCTCGACTCGGCCTCTGCGCATCTGATCTTCAGATGCGATCTGAGCACCAGACCTAGAGGCGCAGGTGCCTAGAGTCCCTGTGGTGAGGAAGTGGACCCGCGGACTGACTGTCTGACAGTCGGTCCGTTGAAGGGGGGGGGGGGTCTCCCCTCTCTCCCTCCCTCCCTCCACACACAAACACCAACATAACAGATTTTTGCTGTTTTTACAAAAACAGTAGCAACTGTAAATTTCAGCAACACCGAGATACCGTTCATTTTACACTAACATAATGGCAGCCATCTGTAGTTTGTAGTAACGTCCGAATGCCAGTAGATGGCAGTAGCATACTGTATAGCTGTAAATATTTATTGATAATCAATTCTCATTTATTTTTTTCTGTTATTTCTATATGTTAATGTTACTGTTTGTCAGTAAAATACAGTTGAATTTACAGCCTATGTGTGGAAGAAATAATTACAGAATGTTGTTTTGAGGCAGCAGAGGAACTTGCATGTGCATACTGTGTGATGAGTTTTGAAGACGTGAACTCAGTATTGAGAAATGCATGTTAGCAACTGTAAAAATAGATAAAAAAATAAGTTTAAAAAATACATAAAATACTGCATGCTTTTTGTTGATGCAACAGGAATAAAAATTCCTGCAATATAAGCATGATGGCATGTACAGTGTACCTGTCGTGATGTCCAGCAGCTGGCATTGCTGCTCGATGTCCTCTGCTTCATGTTCACCTAACATTATCTCCAGGATCCTACAGATCTCATCAGCAACAGCTGACAGTCGCTTCTGTACAACTGTCCTCAACTGCTCAGGTAACATTTCTGGAAGGAGGAAGGAAACATTGCACACGCAAACTGATATAACCTCACCCATCGCTCACCCATTTTTTTTGCATATGCCCTGTTAAATAAAAGGTTGATAGGCTTCAGGGGTAAGAAGTTGACTGCCTAAAATGACTGCCTTCATCTTGTGTTTCCAAACCTGACGTGTGCAGCATCTTCCTCTCCACAACAGTAAATATCTCCTCCGCAGCTGCAGCCAGTCTCTCTGCGACCAGCGTCCTCACCACCTGCATTTTACACATGATTCACCGACAAGAGTCTTTTCTTCAGCCTCTGATCTTCAGCTGCAGCAGCCACAGACTCACTTCAGCATGCACAACAAACTAACAGCTCTGAGAGAGAAGAGGAGTCATTCTACTTCCGCCGGAAACTCCTCTTCTTCCTCTCTCCATGTAAATCTGTCCACCACACTGTCATGGTTATTTCTTGCATTAATATTAACCTATGTATTAATGCCAATGTGTGGTGAGTCTCACATGTATCAGTTTCATCTCTGCTCTGTACACAGTCCATTCATTAATTCAATTCATGCTTCTGTCTGGCTTTGTGTTTGTATATGTGGTTTTTTGTCTGATTATATTTGCTTTTCTCTCTGCTGTACTCACTTCTCTAGCAAAAGAGAACTTGATGTCAATGAGATTCCCTGATGAAGTAAACGTTATATATTAATGTACAACAACTTTACTTGCTTTTAACTAAAGTAATAATCAAAGTAATAACTAATTCTCACATGCAGTTACCCATAGTCAAATTGCATGCATGTTTCCTTAAATCTGCACTTCCATGCACATTAAGCAAGTATGTGATGATAAACTTGACTAAATGCCTATATACTGAGGCATTTTACATCACTCATAAATTGCATTGACATGGGGAAGCTTTGTAACCAACAAAGAGTCATGTCACTTCATAGAAACATCATACTTTTACTAACAGGAGTGACACACAAAGGTTTTTTAAAACTCAGTGTTCATCAGGGATGTCGTGTGCATTTTTGCAAAAACACAAATAGACAAATATTGAATGTTCAGTTTGCACCGTTGGTCTTGAGTGAACTGGCTGACACACACAGACAGTTGCATGACGTGCGGATCTATGTCATCGTCACTGCAGGCCAGGCTGAAGGCCGGAGCTTTGGTGCCACGTTAATGATTGAAAAGCTCGCTCCAGATTTGCAAAAAATTGGATTTTTATCAGACATAGGATTCCTGTAGGGTTTGAGTTTCCATTAAGTGACACATTTGGCAATAAATGTAGTTCACTCAGTGACAGCCATGACAAAATTAATGTCTGCACTCTGGTTTAACTACACTCAAGATAAATGATTCGGGTCTTCACTAGAGTTTACAGGGTCAGACAAAACCTATGATGCATTTGATGTCTCAGGATACAGTGTGAAATTGTGCAGATGGCTGAGATGAGCATGTTTTAGGTCAAATATTAATTTCATTTTCTGTTTATTTTTGTAAGAGCAAAAATATAGGTCATTGAATTAATAGCCTAAATGTTTGCAGTGCTCTTCCTCAGATGTTCCTCTATACAAATACCTCAAAAAGAACACACAACAATGTAACACACAAACAATGATGCAATTAAAATGCCATAAAAACATAATGAAAAGTACACAAGCATCATCAGATTACTATTACCACCTATTACTACTGATAACAGGAGTAAACTGGAGTAAACGTCCATAAATTCACTTAGAAATCAATGAAAATAGACGCTCTGTTTGATACACAAGTTTTCTTCAGTATCAAAATATTCCAGTGGTAGCTGCATTCCTCACAGAAACTACTAATAGCTAATTTGGCATATTTTTAATGGTGCCAGTTTGCCAAAATGTAAACAAATTTAACTTTAAAAAACAGAGCTCACATTGTAGCCTACAGCTAGCTAGGTAACCATTTCCATGTCAATGTTACAGCAAAAAATATACTTTAAATACCAAAAGTAACAGTAGACTTCTTATTATGCATAATGGCCCATTTTCTAATCATGTTTATTGGTTGATTATCTGCAGGTTAACTACTAACTGAAGTCATCAACTTAATATGGAAATGCTCAAGTAAAACACACAATCACAAATTAAGTAGAGTATGCCTACTTTAGTAAATGTATGAAGTTACTTTGCACCACTGTTCAAAACTATGTCGAATTCTGTAGTAATTGGCAAATTGGTAATTTACTACAGAGTTTAAATAGATTACATGTGGTGGAAGTGGTGGGAAGTAACTTACTCACTTTAAGTAGGCTAATGTTCTTACGTACAGTTTTAGGTACCCTTCTTTACTTGAGCATTTAATTATCTGTAACTTAAAACTTTTTTACTTGTCTGTATTTCAGAAGAAAACATTGTATATTTAACAACAGTACAGTACATTTATCTGATGATTAGGCTGCCTGGAGTACATTGTGCTGATGATACAGCTGTTCTTTTTCCTAAGTAAAGTTCTGAATGCAGGAGTTTTACTTGTAATTGAGTATTTTTACTTTGAGATACTTTTACTTAGGTAAAGGATCTTAGTTGTTTCTTCCACCTCTGGAGAGTGAGGTATTTACTATATGTGATGCTGACTGAGTATGGTACAGTCCAGAGTCATTGTGTAGTGCGGTAAAACACGAGCTGAGTAATTTGATACGTTTTTTATTAAAAAATATTCAAAAAGTGTTTTAAAAATACTTTCTATAACTCTTAAAAATACATTACTATTACACTTGAAATAACATATCAAAGCTGTGAATGATGTTGTCATTCAACACAGCAACTACATGCAAACAGTCACTCGCTAGTCCTTTTCCAGGAGTCTGAAACAATTGTAATTATCATGTTTTTCTAAATTCAAAATGGGTCTTTAGAGGTGCTGCTGGGCATCCTGGATAGTGCTTTCACTCAGTGTCACTCAGGGCTCACAGAGTTCAGTGTCCAAATGGCACCAGTGACAATTTCCTGTTGATCTTTTCTGCTTCTCCTGAGGATCAGTTAGACATGAATACAATAGGGCCACCAGAGGAACGTTGTTATGATCTGGAAGAGACTCCGTTCCATTAGTCTTTATCATCTGAGTTCATTGCTCACACTCCCTTTTTGTTCTGCAGACTCAGAGCTCCGTTCACAACAGTAAGGGATGATACTGACAGTGACCAGAGGCACGGTGGCGCTCTTACAAAAGGACAGCAGGTAGAACAGGGCCGCGGTGTGTGTGTGGGAGGCTTGAAGGAGTCCAAACAGGTGCAGCAGGAGCAGAGAGCTGATGACACAGCCTGCTTTGACCAATGCGCTGCTGGCTCTTCTTGGTCTCGGTGTAGAGAGGTGAGTGGCAGGCCCAGGCCCAGGCCGAACAGGGTGCCATGTTACGCAGCAGGCTGGCGAAGGGCGTGGTGTCCAGGTGGAACCCACTCGGGCCTTGACGCCACCACTTCTGGGCTTTCTCCCAGGGTCCACAGCAGGTCCACACCCAGAGCTTTGAGCAGGATGTAAAAAACCGACAGCGAAGGAGGTCAGGAAGAGGGTGGTGTAGAAGTACTTCTTCATGCTGGCACTGTAGATCCACTGAGTTCTGTTGAAGGCTTCAGCGACTATCATACCTGAGAACAACACAGATTGAAAAGCCCATGTCAATATAAGCTAAGGAGACACGTCCTCCCACACTTTTATTGTTTCAGGTTGATTTTCTTACTGAAATCTCTGTGAATATTCACCTTATACTGCAAGAAATGCTGGGCTGATAACAGTATTGATAAGAGTAATGCCACTACATGGCTTTTAAACACTTTTTTTTTTTACCCTGGCTTCTGTCTCTCAGGCTACATACAGGCTGGCCTTCCTTATTTGATTTTGTGAATACCTGTAGATACTAATCAGGGCTGAAAAAACTTTCACAAACTTTCACACAATCACTTAATTAACTTTTCTTTACAGTTACTATTGCCCCCCAAAAATGCTTGATTTGCTAGGTGCTAAAACCCTGCAAACCCAGAGAACTAACCTCTATACTTGACAGTTATTCTCAGTCTGCTCCTAATGGCTTATTCAATTGTCTACTGAAGTTATGTATTAAAATGTGTCCATGCTGACCTGTGATGACACCAGCAATGACCTGGTGGGAAAGTGTGCGGCGATGAAGACCCTGGAAAGACAGACACACACCTGGACCCCCCAAAACAGAGTCCACAGAACGGCCTTCAGATACCTGTCAAAATAAAACAATAAACAAATTATAATTTCTGTTGTGGAAAATGCAAAACCTCAAAAAGTCAGGTGAAATTCATTCTTCAATCTGGCCTTTGCTGGTCTTGCCCCAGAACAAGCAAGTCAGTGTTTTAATAAAG
>NW_026116580.1:0-40273 GCF_001640805.2 Lates calcarifer
GCACCTGAGAGGCCATTCTTGCCTTACTACTCTACTGCAGAGCAGCCTGCAAAAAACAGGCCCAGAACACACATCCAGGGCTACAAAGACAAAATGAGCCATGCACTCAACACCCAACACCACCCTCCTCACAACCCCAGGAACCACATTCATCACAGCCGGTGCATGTCTGTCACACGACACCTGCTGAATCAGTGCCCTCTACATCACCAGACGAGCCTGTAGCTTTACATTTGCCAGTTCAGACAGTGCAGCCAGAAGCGCCAGCTCTGTCCACACAGACTGACTTGCACAGTCAAGCATTGACCCCCACATTTTCCCCAGAATCACCTACAGTTCCTCTCAGGCAAAGAGAATCCATTCAGTCTGAAATGCACACGCTGCCAAATCCTCCTACACTGGACAACGAACCGGTGTGAACTAGACCAGAGTCAGGTGGACCCAGCACAGACGGGAGCGTTGCCTTAAAGAGCGGATGCCAAGTGGGACTGTGGTTGCTGAGCTTTGAGCTGGTGAGGACCAGGCCTGCAGTGCCTGGGATCCACTGCCAGGCGCAGCTACACCCCAGATTAAGTGCCTTCTGCTCACCAGGGTTATAATGTTCCCCAACAGAACCGTCCACAGGTCTGTCTCTGCCCAGAGGAAGTCAGACATCCATGAGGGTGTTGGTGGACATTTTTTTTCTTGTAGCTGAACTGAGCAAAGAAAGTTTTTATTATTTTGTAACGGCATGTCCAAAAAAGTGTTTGTCCCAAACATAACTAGGCTCTATTGTGGGAAACGTGGATATTGTTGAACATGTGGGTAGTTTCATTGTGCAATGTTGTATTTCTGAGCGAGCCTGTTCACTGCACAGATACTGTATGTATATTTTTGTATAGATTGATTCAGAATTTGGATCATTAATGAGAAATCATTTAATGTGGCCGATGTGCCTTTTTAAAAAAATATCACTGTGCTGTATGGGTACAGATCTTTAAAATCGACTATGCTAAATGTGCTTGATTCCAGTTAATGCTGCTAGACTGCTTCTCCTTTGTCAATCAAGACTATTGTGCTGACTCAGTAAGAGTGGACTGTTCCAAAGGGTGTTCAGGGTGGCATCTGAATACAGTAGGTAACTTCATTTTCATGTGATTATGTAGTCAAATATGAGTTTAAAGTTCAGGCTGCAGAATGCTCATGTATAATAACTTTCAAGGGTGTCAAAGTGAAGTTAATGACATGCACATTAAATTCTATTTTTTTATACTAAGATTGTGTTTTCATATGAATTACTGTATATATGAAACCAGCCAATGAATCTGGGAATAAAAAAAAATGGACACTGACTAAAATGCAAATTAACCAGGAAGATTGACATCTTATTTTGCTTGCCATTTTCTACCTTGTCCACTGATGTCAAAAGCAACTCAAAATTGGATGACTGGAGGCACAAACAACAATATAATCTGTGAACATGACCAATAAATTTCAGAACTTGAGATCAGCCAGGTTCTGAGATTTTTGGCATTTACTGCTCATTACTGTATGCTCGTAGGACAGTCTTGGTGACGCTGGCCCTCACTGTCTCATGGCTGCAGCAACAGTCCATGTCAGCGCACAAATATCAACATATGCAGCGGGTGCTCACCCTAGCCTGCCTCAGCATTACAACCACTACAACTCAACATAACATCCAAGCACATTTATCAGACTATAGATCATACTGACATATAGATCATTTGGATTACATTACCGTGATACAACAGAGTACGAATCTATAGATAGGTCTCGTGAAAAACTGACTTGTGCTTACATGTGTGTGTCCATGAGCATTTTAACAGTTGGTATCTAAGTAAGATTGTGTGTGATGTGTAATCACCCATCAACCACTGCTGTAACAATACTGTGAATACTCAATTCTGTGGCTCTAATGATATGGTGTAAAATTATGTTATAATTTTGCGAGATGACATGAACTAAAAAAGTTCATAAAATATGTTTTGTATTGTATGTACTATCAAAACTTTCAACCCACATCTGTATAACATGAACTGCTCTGGTTGGTTAGTTTAGGATTGCTTGTACTGCAGGTATGTGCTAAACAGTCACTCACTGGTTGATTCTGGGTGTGGCTCAACAACGTTATATAATACGGTGATAAATGGCACATCTGCACAGGTCAAACAGGTCACCCTGCCTTTTTCTATTCTCTTTTGAATAGCTATGACTTTGTTTTTTCTTTCAGCCTGGACCGTTGGGCGGTTCCTGAAATTGTTTTCGTTATTCGTGCAAGATTAAATGTGTGTTTCCCCAAAAACGAAACTTGAGGATCTGAGCAGACGCAGTAAATTCAGCCCAACCCCTTGGACAGCACCACACGACGTCAGAGACTAGTCGGGTACCAGTCTCCTCTACAACAGCGCCTGCAAGACTGTTTTTTCAACAATCCAGACCGGAAAGGGGACAAAGGCTGATTTCTCTCCGTATTTCTCTGAGGTAAGAACAATGATCGTCTTTTTAATTGCATAATGGATTTTACCTATGGTATACTGTAGACATAGAAAACCCTTTCCCAAAGGTGAGTAATTCCCTGTGGCTAATCAACGACTGTACTTCATACCTTTACTTTTAAGCAATCGTGTCACTTTCAACGAGTATAGCAGTTTAGAAATGCTATTCCCGAACACAGTTACAACTGTACTAACATTAAACAGTAATCAGTGCAATGTAGTCATAATTTGCGAAACCAGATGATAATTACGGTGTATTTGGGAATATACACACATATTTAGAGAGAAATGTGAAATCATGGGGCTCTTTGCTGTATAGCTGTAGCCATTCGGTGGCTAAAACAAGCCAGTGGCTTGGCTATTACATTAACCTAGCAGTGGCAGTGATTGTTACAGAATGGTTACTCTTCCAGCACTAACTATGTTACCCATTACTGCAGGGTTTTCATACAGTTTTTAAAAAATACATTTACTTATCAAAAAACTTTCTTGATACATTAAGCTTTCTAAGAATCAATTCACTGTAAATCTATGGGGAAGTAGAGAGGCATCACAAGTTAAGCCAGGACAATTTGTATGAGATAAAGGAAGACCATACTCCTCTCTCCCAGCTTGTCTGTCACTTTATGTTCTACTACCACAGACTATAATGAAGATTTTATACAGTCCATGTTCACCACCCAAACAGAGAAGGTGCTCTTATTGATCGTGAGTCATGACCAGTGAGGAGCCCTCTCAGCGTTGGTACTATAAATCTTACAAAAAAAAAAAAAAAAAAAAAAAAAAAAATATATATATATATATATATATATATATATATATATATATAGAAAATTAAAAATCGCAAATTATCAGTAGTCCCCGGGCAAAAAGCTTTTGTTGAGAAGATTCCATTAGAAATCTAAAATGTTTTGCACTATTGATTGTAATTCGATCAGGTCTGTTTTATTTAAAAGGATGATATGTAAAATTGCTTATTGCACTATTAAAAGAAAATCCTTAAATGAGTACTATGTAGTTTCCTTGGTTCTACTTTATCCTAAAGAACGAGAAAATAATATATGTTAAACTATTGTTTTGCATAGCCCAAAAAATATTCTTGAATGATAAGTTACACACTTATTCCTATCACTCTACAGACCATACATGGTTGAAGCTAATGCAGTATGGGTCTTCCCATAACCAAGTATGTGGGCATTTTCATGTTATATCTTTAGATAAGTCTACTACTGGTAGGTAATGCAGGTGTAAGTCTGTTCCTTTTAGACAAAATGACCACTAATCAAATATTTGTTATAGGTCCACTGTGGTCAGAACACTTCAGTCTTTTCAGAGTTGGAGTCTGGCTGTGCTGGACATTTGGAGACTAAACACTGGATTTAAACAGGTGAAGAGACACAACTCCATGATAATTGTGCTTTGTGTCTGCTGTATGAATAAATTAGTAGTTTGCTAGCAAATGCATCATATCAACTTACAAGGTGATAATACCGTGTTTTCAGATGCTATCAAATGGCCAAAAAACTTCCTATTTATTTAGCAGGTTTAACTAACACATGCATACATCACCACAACCTAAGCTTAATGCTAATTGTAAATCTGTCAATTAACTCTTAGCATGTTTAGGTTATAATAATGTATTTGTGTATGTTGTATCAAATGTTTATCTTGTTTGAACTACAGGCTCAAGCACATCAGTTGTTCACAGAATCACCTGGTGGATTCTAATAATGTACAAAATATCTTATGCTGGGCAGATAAGTCAAGTGACACTGAGTGTACTACCCAGCATTGGCAATTAAGGAATGTGTCAACATTATTATGTTTGTCCACCAGAGAGCACTATCAAGCACTATCTTATTTTCCAACAGTAAAATGTCATGCTCCAAATACTTAAATAACCTGGGATCTAAACTGTTTGTATGGAAGTGTATTGCTGTTACACCAGAAAAAGAAGAACAAATCACTATCAAGTCATAATGTGAAAATGTTATTGTTATGATGATATTTTTCAAATTATAACAAGTTATTATGAGATACAGACAATATAATATTTATATTGTTATAATGTGAAAAGTTTCACATTAAAACATGATAAATTAAATTGTTACATGGAAGGCGCAATGGATACAAGTTACACCATTCCCCCACTCTCCAAGTGAGCACTGAGAAATGACACACATTCTAATGATATAAGTTATCACTTTATAAAACTTTTCACGTTATAATAGTATAATTTTTATAACAATATAAGCTGTCACTTATATTGGTACATTTCATGTTTCAGTGGGGACCGGGGGGATAGAATTAATTAAATCTATTTGTGCTTCGAATATGAAAGTTTAACCAGAGAGTTTGAGGAGATATATCTGCCAGTTTCATTTGTATGTGAGATGATAGTGGAGTTAATGTAACTGTATACATTTTCTTTTATAGATGGAAGGTGATAATAAGTAAACACCAAAGTTGATGATGTGACAAAAGGAGAAAGAAAAACATGGGTGAGTTGAGTGACACTTTGGTTTTGTATGAGATGTCTTGTTTTTCAGCACATCACTTTAATAATGTAGTATAACTCTGAGAAACCCACTGTACACTACCTGTCCAGCACTAAACTCCAGACAGTCAACATTAGCAACAAGCTGGTGATCAAGGTGGAACATTTAGAAGCTTCAGAGCTGGGTATTTTCCTAGAGGTTGGCTGAGACCAGACCAAATTTAGCCAGGTGGTCAGAAAATGACTCATGAAATGAATGCTAATGCTGCGCAATGTCTGCTGCATGTGTAAATAGGTAGTTGTGTTAAACATACCACATCAATTTCATTAGGTGTCAGTAATGTGTAAGACCTAAGTCTCCAGTATGAAGTAATGGACTTGGAGCCAAGTCTCACAGACAGGGTAGGGAAATTGGAAACTATTGAGATATGGAGAGATATGAACACATTGTTAGCCTCAGTCTTTTCATGGCATTTGGAATATTGTCTGCCTCTTAAATATGCACTACTATCACATATTTCTAAATGTGGAAATTGCAAATATGCCTGTAATATGGAGGAGAACTTGAGTGCTTCTCTGATTCTATCACTAATGATCAAATGTGTTGCTATTTTGTCTCTTCTCACTGTTTAGCTGACAAATTTGAGCAGTCACCTGAGAATTGGACAGAGTCTCAAGTTAGCACCTGGCTGAGATCCATTGGAGTGAAGGAACAGTACATAAAAAAGCTCTTTGAGGAAGAAGTAGATGGACAAATACTTCTGACACTGGATGAGGACTTTTTGAAGGCAAAAATTTGCATGAAATCAGGGCCAGCTCATTTGGTTATTAAAAAGAGAGATGAGCTCCTCGACTTCCAGAAAAAATCACAGGAGAAGAAAAAGCCCACCAGTTGCATAAACAACAAATTGGAGCAGAACAACGATCAAAAGTTAGTTCAGTGTCCTCCAGCAACAAGTGACAGTCCTTCAGGACAGGTATCTGTGAGCAATCAAGGTGTCTTGGAAGAGAGACAAACTGCTCAGAAACAGTCTGTGTTGGCTTCAAAGGAAGACTGCAAACCAAGACCATTTGATCAAGAGGGGATTGATTACATATATGTAAAGCACAGAGTCCTGCAACCTGAATCAGGTGCTTTTAATTTGATATCACCATGCCATGAATTTAAGTCTTTTGCTATAGCTGCTGCATTGGATCGTGGACGACTCCAAGCCAAGTTTGCCAAAGAGGTTCTAAAATTTGCAACTGGCTGCATGAATATCAGATCAAATGGCACAATACACTTTGGTGTGATGGACAGCAAGGAAGATGCAGGATACGTGCATGGTGAGGTAATTGGTATCCCTGTAAAAGAAAGGGACATTTATGTAGATGCTTTGGACTTCATTGAAAGGAGCTTCTCCTCTAACAAGGAGCAAATACGAAAGTGTGTTCGGCCACCAAGGTTTGTTGAGGTTATGGATCGAGACAGTACAGAAAAGATGTATGTGGTCGAGGTTGACATTGTGCCCTCAATCAGTATTGTTAAGAGCAAAGTATTTGCAGTTCGTCTGCCAAACTTCAAAGAGTCATCTAACAAAATTGAATTTGAGAAGGAAGCTACTCTGCGAAGGGTCGGTTCAAAAACAGAGCCAGTGAATGACAAAGACCTCGGTGATTTCTACCAGCAAGTCAAGGATCGGGATGCTCAAAGAGAAGAAGCAGAGAAAAATCAGTTTCTTAGTGCTCCAGGGTTCTGTCAAGACCTTGGAAGGAAACTTACGATGCTAACAACTAGTGGGAAGAAATTCATTGAAAAGGAGAAATGGTTCATATTCGTCACAAACAAATTCAAACTTGATGATCTTTGCCACATTGACTGGCTGCTTAACATGAACATTTTCTGTGTGTTTGACTTTGATCCAGACTCAAAGATATCAGGCCTTTGTAGCAAATACCTTCAGCATCATGCTGCAAACATGCATTCTCTGCAGAGCTATAGGATGCCCTGTGACACAAGCATCAAAGAATTCACAAACAACTTGCATCTGTTTGAGCAAACTAGCTGGATCTTTTGTAATGGCCGCTCTGACTTCAAGGGAAGTGAAACTCCATGTGATGAAATGAGTTGGATCAAGACAAAAATGACCTTCTTGAGGGAATCTGTGTCTTTGATTTGTAAGCAAATCCTGCCAAAAGGGGCTTTCCAGGTCATTTTCCTTCTCACATCACCAGTCGAGAAACCACTCCTGCACACCTTTTATGAGTTTTTCACAGACATGGAAGGCCATGAAGACATCATCTGCATCTGTGAATCCCAAGAAAACTTCCAGAAGTGGCAAAGCTTTGCAGAGGGATCATGTGGAACAGATATTGTGAACAATTTCAGTGTTGTTGGGATGAAAATGAGTCATGTTAATGCAACTGTACAGAAAGTACAACCTGTAAAAGCCTGTGCCAGCAAATACTTGCCAGTCTTTGTGAAAGGGATATGTCTTCTTGAAACAAACAAAGAAGAACAGATGGGTTCTCTAGAAATTCTGACAGTCAATCATTGTGATGAAACAAGCAAAGACTTCATCAATGAGGAGAAAGCAAATATCGAACACCAGTTCTACCGTGGTGGGAGAGTGACCTGGTTGAATTTCTGGCTTGCTGAGCACAAGTATGTTGGAGAGGTCATTGAACGGGATGCTTATGAGGAAGTTTCCAGACTTCTCAAGGATGTTTTGAAATGTAATGCAGATCAGACTCCGGTGACTAGTATAAACATCTACCATCATCCAGGAAGCGGTGGAAGTACTGTGGCAAGACTTGTATTGTGGAATAACAGGAAAGATCTCAGATGTGCAGTTGTGAAGCCCTCATACTCAGTTGCTGTTGTTGCGCAACATGCAGTTGACTTAAGAGAATATGAAGAAAAAGATCCACAAAAGTGCCTTCCTGTGTTGCTCCTCATTGAAGACTCAGACAAAGAATATCTAGATGATCTCAAGAATGAACTTGATGTTGCAATTAACAGCAAAAGAATCCAGTATGGAACACTATGTTTCATTTTGTTGAGCTGCAGACGATCCCATGATCCAGAGAGGAGATGCAAGGAGTCTGCATTACAGAATGTGTCTGTCACTCACAAACTGTCTGCTGAAGAGAAGAGAAAGTTTGCTGGAAAACGACAGGCACTTGAGGAGCGATATGAGCCTCAGTTCATCCTGACATTTGTTTTGATGAGTGAAGAATTCACTGAGGATTACGTTCAACAATTTGTGGAACATTTGCTCCAAGACATTGACCGTCGATCTGTTGTCACTCGCCTCATTCACTATGTGGCACTACTGAACACTTATGTTCAAAACTCTTTTATCTCTCAGTCCCACTGTGAAGCTCTGCTGGCTTTAACCATGTACATGGAAAGGTTTCGCCACCATGAGTTTGAGAGATCACTCAGTGATCAGGCTAAACTAGTCTTCTTGCACCTTAGAGATGACAAGACTCACATTGAATCAATCAGAATCATCCACCCACTTGTTGCAAAGGAAATTCTCCAACAACTTTTGGGGGACCAACAGACCCACAGCAGTTTGGCAATGGATTTGCTCTGCGAGAGTGTGCTTTTTGAGCACAGATTTGGAAGGGAAGAATATCTGTCATTCTTGAGAGCACTTTTCATAAGGCGATCCAGAATAAGCAAAGGAGATGAATATGATAGTTTCTTCTCTCCTCTGATTGAACATGTGTGTGAAATTGAGAAAAATCCAGACAAAGCAATTGAGTTACTCAAGGAAGCGTTTGAGTGTTTCCATAAAGATCCATTCTTTGCCCAACAACTTGCTCGTCTTCTGTATACTTACGAAAAGTTTGAAGAGGCAAAATACTGGGCAGAGACAGCAGCTAAACAGCTGCCCAACAATTCATACATACTCGACACAAGAGGGCAGGTGTACAGAAAATGGTTCCAAGCAAAATGCAAAGCCATTGACAATGGCAGTATACGAAACACAGCTCAAAATACAGCAGATGCTGTGGAGACTGCACTGAAAGCCCTGGAGTGTTTCCAAGAATGTGAGAGAGCAGCTGATGCAGATATGGAAAATGTTAACAGCTCAGGATATTTTGCTGAAGTTGAGGTTGGATGCAGCCTGCTTAAACTGATCTCTTCATTGCAGGTGTTTGCAAACAGAGCCAATGGTCATTCTGAATGTATGAAGTACCTGTTAACAGATTACATTCCAGAGGAGCTTGAAGATGCCTGGGAACCATTTCATGGTCGTTTGAAAAAACTTCACAAAACATTGCAAGATGCTCTGGAATGGATTTCAGAAGACCTCAGTTACTTCCAGACAGACATTGGTGCAGATGAAGAGGAGATTCGTGAAAGTCCCGAAGAGAAAATAAGCCATCCATTGACATGGTTGTCCAAAAAATCCTCTGAGTATGGGAAGTACTTCAGTGAAGCTTATTCTACAGCACTTCTACACCCTGGGAAATCAATCCCAAACAATCTGACTCCTTTACAAAAACGCATGATCATCTATCATCTTGGTGGGGGTAATATAACATCCATCCTCTCCAAGCTAACTGACCAGAGAGATGCAGTACCTCTTCTAGAGAACATCCTCTCCCTCTACCCAAGCAATCCAATAAAGGCCAAATTTGGCCAGAGGGATATTGTCAATTACATAGTGGCCCACATTACTCTGAACTGCTTGTCACCACAGGTTCCAAAGGTAGCTCCTCTTAAAACTCTACAGGCACTTTGTCATCAGTTCCCAGCTGATAAAAAGAAATGTGTACCAAGTGCCCTGTTCTTGCTTACCTTGCTATTCTGGCCAGAGGATAATGACACAGACCATGAGAAAGAAAACAAATATGAAATTGTCCAATCAGCTGTTGAGCACATGGAAAAAGGCTACTGGACCAAGATGAAGGACATTCCTCAGCGGAAGAGAAGACTTTACACCCATTTTTTTCTTGGCAATGGGAATGGATTGGATAAATTTGTCCACAAGAAAAAGTTTGAAAGAGTCACAAAGGTGGTGTCAGTCTCTGAGAAACGCATGAAATGGTTTAGGGGTGAGGCGTGGAAAAAACCTGAGATTGCTGAGATGTTGAAATGTGTTTCTGGATGGACTGAAGATGGAGTGGTGTACCTTGAGGGTCCTCAGAAAAAGAAGTTCAGTATACTGCCTCTTCATGTACCCTCAGTGCCTCATAGTAATGAAAACATCACCTTCTACCTGGGGTTCACATTCAGAGGCCCCGTTGCCTGCAACATTGTTGTGAAAAAATAGTTTGTTCTTGAACAATGATCCTGTCACTTGCTGAACCATGGATGTAGTATCCACCTCATTAACAAGAGCAAGAACAGATTGTGATGATAAAGTTCAAAACACACAAACCCTTCTTTGTCAGTTTGTTAAGCAGGCAATGTTTGTAAAAGACAGGACTTAAAATGTTGACATGAGTATTGCATTGTTTTGTAAGATGTAATATGGTTTTGATATACAATATATTACTGTTTTTTTCTCTCTCGTACTTGGATATGTATGTAAGTGAACTCAAAAACACAGCTAAAGTGTTAAATTTATCAACCAGTCTTTGTTTATACTATATATGAATGTATCTAACCTTTGCTATGACATGATTCACTCTGGATTCCCAAAGGGATAACAATGTAAATAGGATTTCTACTTTACAGCTCAATATTAACTTCCAAGTCTTTGTTAAGACCTGTGTTTAGAACCTTGTTATTTTTGATTGTTGTTTGTAGATCCAGTTCAGATGGACTTCAGTTCACATCTGGCACGATAGCTTACACTCACTCTCCAGGATACAATATAGAAAGCAGGGGAGTTAAATGCAACTATCAAAAAACAAAATAATTCTCCTGGGGAGTGTATTAGTGTGCAAAACATGTTAACGTGAGCTAAAGAGAAAAATTATCAACAGTTGGAGAAGTTAAGAAATATTTTGACTGTATAAACTATGTCATCAAATACAATAAAACTTCAAGTTATACTTTTATAATGTCATTCCTTAAACAAACTAAATCAGCCTTTTCAAGTTCAGCTGATAGTGACAGTCTTCTCAGAGGAAATAATTTCATCGTGCAACAACTGGCAACTTTTTGAGCCAGACTAGTTAGGCTTGTACTTAATAAAAGATGTACACAAATTGACACTCCACACCAAGCTTTTAAATCACTAATTGAGTGCATGTACACAAAATAAAGTACTTGGATTATATTCACAGTTACATGATGTCTGCATGTCATACTGTAAATTCAAATAGATCACCAATATAATGACAACAGTCAAAGTAAAATTATAAATTAACTTTAAATTTAAAAAATAAAACTGATGAACGGATGTTCATGTTTTGGAATTTTTTTTGTTTTATGGCTGAAATAAATAATTTTTCTCCGAGTCTTTCCTCAATAAAACAGGGAGATGAAAAAGTCACAGCAGTAGTTTTGAGCACTTTTGTCCTAGTAGGCTTGCCTTAGTTTAATGTTTGTATATCGCTACGTTTCTTGCAGGCATGTAATGTTGCTGTAGCCCTCATATTTTATCTATATCAAATACTGCGTGTTCCGCTGTGTTTTAACAAAATGTATTTCTGCCACTGCTCACAGGTAATTTACTCGGAGGGAACAGCTAAATGAAATATCCGCACTGAACTGCTTCATAGCTAATTACTAGCTAACAGCTAAGTAACTAGGGCAAATGCAGTTGCCACTGAGCCAATAAAAACAGTTCAGCGTCCACAAAATGAACAAAACAGTGAGTGTGATTGGTTCTCCGTTAACTAAATGCTCGTGATGGCTTATTGTAATAGCCACAGCTTACTGTACTTTTGAATATGTACACCATACGAGGCTCAAAGCGTGTGTTGCAGAGTTAAAGTTCCCTCTACCCTGGCAGTGGACTTTTGGTGAAAATATGATGGGTCTGTTGTCTACTTTTATCGTAGCCGTTGTTCTCCTTACATTTGTTTTGTCAAGTTGTTTGTACATGGAGCACTTATCTGACCATGAAACCAGATTGGTTAGAGGGGAAAATGGGAACATAACACGTGGAAGGTTTGTTAATAATAATCCAGCCAAACCACAGAACAACTCATTGGAGTCAAGGGGAATCCACCCTGAAAGCTCCCAAGAGACAGATATTTACAGGGGTAATAAATGCACCATGCCCCCAGAGAGTCGGTTTGACTGTGCCAGGGACAGAGTTCTCAGCGAGAGAGAGTGTAAGGAGAGGGGATGCTGCTATGCCCCTCTGCCTGACTCTGCAGGACCACCTTGGTGCTTCTACCCCAGTTTGTACCCTGGCTATAAAATGGGTCCCTTCACTCCCACCACAAGAGGCCAGGCTGCCACCCTGACTCGTGCCAACCCCTCCTACCTCCCCAGAGACATCTCCACTCTAAGCCTGGAAGTCACTGAGGAGACTGCAGGCTGTTTGCACCTCACTGTGAGTAAAACAGCCATGAAATGGCTCAACAGAACCCAGAAATATTCTGGTGTACAGATGATCAAAACTGGAATAGTTATTTAATTTTGATTTGTTTACGTTTGTTACCTTTGTCTTAAAGACATAATCGACTATTTAATTAGTATTTACTCTTTACTTATTTAACTTTATTTACTCCAGTAGTATTCAATAATGTTTTCTTTTTTTCAAATGTCTAAGAACAAGAGATCACACCCTCTATATTCATTCATTAGGATGTGATGTTACAAAACTGAGCTGACTTATGTTTTCCCTCAAGTTGAAGGACCCATCATCTCAGCGATATGAAGTCAAGCTCCCAGCTGGTGTTCCTCTGAGCAGAGCAGCTACCCATGATGCCCTCTACACCACTGAGTACCAGCCTGACCCATTTGGTTTCATAGTGAGACGTAAATCCAATGGAAAGGTGATGTAAGTCTATCTATCTATCTATCTATCTATCTATCTATCTATCTATCTATCTATCAGTTTTCACCTATATTAGATGCATCTTACAGATGGTATCATAGTAACATCTGTACAGCCCTACCTGTGTACTCATTCTCAGTCAGCTTCTGCCTGTTTCTACTGTTTTAGTCTTACTTTCTACTTTCTGTGCCTGTGATTTGTAACATTTGCAACATGGAAACAGATGTATTGTTTTGTAAAGTTTTGTGTGGTACTGCTGATGTACTTGAACACTGTACCTAGTACCCTGCACTTTCATTGATTCCTTGAAACGTTTTTTCAAGTTTTTATTTTATTTTCCTACATTTGTGTATTTTATTTTACTATTCCTGCACATATAGTATTATTTGACCATTACGAAGTGCATGTTTGTTTATTCTCTCTGTCCTGCCTGTTCAGTATGAACACCACTGTGGCTCCTTTGCTGTTTGCTGACCAGTACCTGCAGCTGTCCACCACACTGGCCTCCTCCCTTGTGTCTGGCCTTGGGGAGCATTACACGTCCCTCCTCCTGGACCTCAACTGGACTTCTCTAACTCTCTGGAACAGAGACATGGCGCCTCATGTGAGTCTACTGCAGTGGTTCTCAACCAGAGGGCCAGAACCCTTCAAGCAGTGACAAAAAAAATCATAAAATATATAAAACATATTCTTGCAGCACAAATAGTAAATTTTTAGTAAACCAGTGTTGGTGAAATACAGGAAAGTTTAACCTCCTCTGGTCACTAACCCCTAAATAAAACAAAATTTTAATGAAATCTGAGAAGGCAATATGATATATTGCTTGATCTGCTCACACGACTGAAAGACATACAAGAAGCTGTAAGTAGTTGCTTCACTTTAGAGGGTCATAAACCAAGAAGATTAGGAACATCAGCTGTAAGTGATGTCCTTAATGTAAAATTGAATCACTTGCTGCTTTTAATTCAGAACACATAAGAACATCCAAAAATATTTGGACTTTTAAATCAAGCTCTCTCTCTCTCTCACCTCTTTCCTGTTGTGCGTTCCAGTTGTAAATGTTGATGCTGTGTTTCTCTGCAGGCTGATGCTAACCTCTATGGCTCCCACCCATTCTACATAGTACAGGAGGAGGATGGCTTGGCGCATGGAGTTTTCCTTCTCAACAGCAATGCAATTGGTACTAAGCTGTTTGTTCTGTAAGACACGTACTGCAGCCATTTTTCTTGTTCACTTTCCATACGAAGAACATTAATTTTTCTAGCATATGAAGATGCTAATTGTTGCTAAATGTCTTCCTTAACATCTCTATAGAGGTGATCTTGCAGCCAACCCCTGCACTCACCTGGGTGTCCACCGGAGGAGTCCTGGATCTGTATATTTTCTTGGGTCCTGATCCTCAGAGTGTTACACGACAGTACCTCCAGGTTATTGGTATGTATTTTACGTGTTTTCCAAATAGCAACAATAGGCATATATACATACCAAAAGAGAATTGTAGAGTTTTTAAGTAGAAAACATGTAAAAGCATGTCAATATGTGTATATTTAAAGGAGCACAGAGGCAGCCAGGAAAAGATGGAATGTGTTTATGTGTTTCGATGTTGTCATTTACATATCCGCCAGGCTATCCCATGATGCCTCCCTATTGGTCACTGGGCTTTCATCTGTGTCGCTGGGGTTACACGACCACTAATACGACCCGCAGGGTTGCACAACGCATGCACAATGCCAACTTTCCACTGGTAAATGACATATATGTGGATTTATAGTGAAATTTGTGCCAGAATCAGAGAAGGGTTTTGTGAATTCCACACTCTTCAACATGGAAAAATATGTTGTAACAGTCACCGATAATCACATCATTTTTTATGCATTTGGACTCTTTATAGAATAACTTTGAAGCTAAGATTATTTTTTACTTTTTTCACCATCAGGACGTGCAGTGGAATGATCTGGATTATGCAAATAAGCGCAGGATTTTCACTTTTGACCCCTGGCGTTTTGGGGACCTCCCAGAGATGGTGGAGGAGTTCCATGCGAGAGGCATGAAGTACATCCTTATTCTGGTGTGACAAATTTGAGTTTAAAAGACCTCACAAACTGATGACTCAGATTTATTTATCAGTTTTCATTAAGATTATTAAAGATTTTTATTCTAAATATTTTAATTCAAAGAAATAAAACATACAAACACATATACATAATACATCAATTATATTACTGAAAGTAAGAAATCATTAACAATATGTCTCCAGTAGATGGCAGCAAAGTGTTCTTAACTTGTGAGTGAGTCATGCTGTCCTGGTTTCTGCCTCAGGACCCGGGGATCAGCAGCACCAGCCGTCCTGGAACTTACCCTCCCTTTGATGATGGACTGAAACGAGACGTCTTCATTAAAAATGCCACAGGACACATCCTGATAGGGAAGGTTAGACATTTTTTTCCAGTAATGTATGCTTTTCTGTCCCATTGGGAGGTGTGTACAGTATGTGTTTATCCCATAACCTCGAGGTTGTTGTCATGCACATTCCCATATTGTGTCTAGGTTTGGCCTGGCCCAACAGCCTTCCCTGACTTCACCAACCCAGAGACCAGACAGTGGTGGGAAGACTGGATCAGAGATTTCCATTCTAAAGTACCTGTGGATGGACTTTGGATTGTGAGTATGTACAGACACACGGACACACCTTATGTAGCCACCAATATGATTAAGACATCATATCAGGTATGTGTGAAATCTAAAGGACAGGTTTTTGGTTCTGAAATGTACTTTGTGGTTGTCTGTTTAGTTTCCATTGCACCTTAAAATCACAAAAAGAATATCTTATCCGTTGTTATTTGTCTCCCCTGCTCCACCCAGGATATGAATGAACCAGCCAGTTTTGTCCAGGGCTCAGTGGAGGGCTGTCCTGACAGTGATCTTGAGAACCCGCCCTACACACCCAGTAAGTGCACAGAATCAGTCACAAGTTTTTAGCATTTAAAGTAATACAAACACTACTAGTTTTACATTTATTGTCATATTGTCATATACATTTATTGTAATCATATATCAGAGTAGATATAGATATGGATGTTGTAAAAGACACCATGTATATGACTATAGATAAATCACTGATCTGTTCACTGCTTCACACAATATGTTGCATCAATTTCAAATGTAGACTTTACAGACTACATTATAGTTTGTGTCTACATTATAGTTTGTGTCTCTGACTGTCATACAAACAGGGGTGGTTGGAGGCCAGTTGAACTCAGGAACTCTGTGTATGTCCGCTCAACAGAAGCTGTCCACTCACTACAACCTGCACAATATGTATGGACTGACAGAAGCTTATGCCACTTACAGGTTAGACCATGTGCAGATTAGATGCAGTTTACAGAGATGGTTTTGCAGGGGATGAATCATTTCACTGTGAGTAGCAGAAAAAACAGCTATTTTATATAAGTCAGCTCTGGAGGACAGTAATAACACACCATGGTGAAAAAATTCTTTTGACATCAGTTGACAGATAAGTCATAAATGTTTTTACTACCTAGCCATATAATCTATTTAAGTGGGTCAACATGAGCAAAAGATAGTGTAAGTAGTGCTATAGCTCATTAAAATTTAAGCAGTTCTTGCATTGCCAGCATATTTTAATATAGTAGAAAACAATAGAAGGACAGGCTTTCTTTGCTCATTGTGACACCACAGTATATACTGATGTTGTTGTTCTTTGTCTTCTGTGTACTGTATTCATTCTGGGTTTGGTTGCCAATCTTAGAGCTCTCACGACGGTACGAGCGAAGAGACCCTTTGTCCTGTCTCGCTCCTCTTACCCCGGCATCGGACGCTTCTCTGGAGTGTGGACAGGTGATGTCAGGAGTGACTGGGAGCAGCTTCGATACTCCATCCCTGGTGAGGAGATGTAGTTTCTGTGTGTGCAAAGTCCACTGCCTGAAACGGAATAATACTGTCTTGGTTCACTGCATGTGGTCAGAGGGGGATCAGCTCTGGGATGTAGCCTTTTTGGTTATTTTCTTTTGCAATGGACTTGCATGTGGTTGAATAAAAGATTCAGCCAAACCATCAGAAATGTCATCTTTTTTGAAGTGAGCACTGGTCATTTGATAGATTTGGACTGACCTTTTGCACCTGTGCCCCCCACCACATGCACACACGCACACACACAGCGGTTCTGCAGTTCAGCCTGTTCGGGGTGCCTCTGGTGGGGGCGGACATCTGTGGCTTTGGAGGAAACACCACTGAGGAGCTGTGTGTACGATGGATGCAGCTTGGTGCCTTCTACCCGTTTATGAGGAACCACAACGACAAGCCCAATGCTGTGAGACAGACACTGTCTTTGCATGTTTTCCTGTGTGTGCGTTTGTATCTGTTGGCGAACTTCTGTGTCTCGTTGAGTTAATTCAAATACATTTACTGAATGTGCTGGCGCAGAATCAGTTGGGAGGTTTTATGATGATGTGTCCTGCATGTTTCCTCCAATGTGTCGAGAGCAAGTCCCTCTGTTTCATGTATTATGAATAGTGGTAACTCTACCTCTTCTCATTGTCTGTGTGTTTTTGTGTCTCTGTGTCCCTCAGCCTCAGGAGCCCTATGTATTTGGGCAGAGGGCTCAGGCAGCCATGCGGAGCGCAGTGAACCTTCGTTACTCCCTTCTCCCGTTCCTCTACACACTCTTTCATCGTGCACACACCTCTGCTGACACTGTAGCCAGGCCTCTCTTCATGGAGTATGTGTCTTCTTCTTATCTTTTCTGCTTTCCTTAATTCTTTCCTGTTCTCTATTGTCCCACATAAACAAATATAATGAAGGGTATATTGGTGTATCCTGTGTATTCGTCCCTTTTAGGTTTCCCTCTGACCCTAATTGCCAAACCATAGACCAGCAGTTCCTGTGGGGGAGTTCACTTCTCATTAGCCCAGTTTTAGAGCAAGGGGCAGTGGAGCTGGCTGCCTACCTACCCCCGGCACTTGGTACAGTCTGCACAATGTGAGTCTCTCAATGCCATTCAACTTTCTGTGTCTCATTATACAACTGGCATATACAGTATGAGCCTTAAGCCATAGGTTCCCCACAAAGGTTCAGTCAATTTTTGGTCACCATAATTGTGTTGTCCCGTGGTAACACATGACATTCACCAGTTTCTCCCGTGGGGTCCTGTCTGCTGTGTTTTGCTCTCTAGGGCCAACCATTCTACAGCAAGGGTCAGTACCTGCTCCTGCCAGCCCCTCTGGACACCATCAACATCCATGTGAGGGAGGGACACATTATCCCTCAGCAGGTGGGTGTCTGCTCTGGAAAAAGAAAAACCCCAAAATGCAGCATTTTTGGTTCAGCAGGAGACAAAATGTAGTAGATGAATTATTGATGAAGTATTTGAGGATGGGGAAAAGGCAACAATACATAACTGATACAGGTGAAACGAGTACTTAGAATTCCTACTCACAATTTCCTGTTACTGTTAATTCAGATATTGATAGTTTATTATAATCAGTACAGTATGTCAGTTCATGCTGTCAGGCTTAATACAGTTCCCCGCCAGAAGACTGAAATTGCTGGTTAATATCTAGCTGCTCAACAGTCTGTTCATGAATTATTTTTGCCAAGTGGAAGAAAATCAAAAAACATTTGTATTTTTGCAAACATAATTGTTACTTCTTTATTCAAGCACTAATCCTAACTTTCAGTAAAATGGCTGTGGCTTGACTGCGTGTAATTGAATGTTGTTTCAGGTCGTGTTGACCTCAAACTATCATGACATCCTGACTGATGTCCTAAAGTGAAAAACCAGCTGAAATACTCGGGAGGGAAGACTGTATCCTGTGACATTTCATCATGTTTTCTTTGATCTGCCTTTTCTTGTGCAGGAGCCTGCTTTGACAACCACAGCCTCACGCAGAAACGCTTTCTCCCTGACGGTGGCACTGTCAGCGGGCGGCTGGGCCTGGGGCGACTTGTTCTGGGATGATGGGGACAGTCTTGACACCTACGAACTGGGAAATTACTGTTACATCACCTTCATTGCTGGACAGGTAGGGCAGAGACGAGTGATGTGTATTTGCAAATGAAAAGCTGATAAGCGATGATTTGAATTTTACTACTGTGCTACTTGTGTCAAAAGTCTGTTTATGAACTTATTGACTCTACTTCCACGTCAGTCTCAGATTGTGAGTGATCCTCTGAGGCTGAACGGGGCCCTGGATGGTCTGGTGCTGGGAGGGTTGCGGGTGTTTGGGGTGCCCTCTCCACCCCGTTATGTATTGGCCAATGGGGATAAAGTCAGGGATTTCACGTACCGCAGCGACACCAAGGTGAGTTCAGTGTAACCCAGCACTGCTTTCCTGTATAATGATTTCACTCTGCAGGTGAGGATCAATATCTGTGTGTTTACCTTGCCTTTCCTCACATGTTATATATATTTTCAGTATCCTCCTCTACTATATCAGATCTTTTTGCCTGAAAATCCAGCCCAGCCATTCTACCAGCCTGAGGTGGTTCATCTGTCTGCCTCTTTCCACAGGTTTTGACAGTGACCAGTCTGGCCTTGCCCATGTCAAAGGTGTTTACGGTCCAGTGGGCTCTCTGATGCTCTGAACACCGTTACCTATGAGCCCTCAGGAGCCTTAGCATTCTGCACAGCTGCTGAAAATACCAGCTGCATTTTTATGCACTGACACCTGCTGATTTCCTTGAGCTGTCTCAACCACTAACAGAGCTGAGTATGCTCACTACATTTGCTCTGTCTCATTTTCTGAATTAGCAGCTTTTGTATGCAGGTATTTAAAAATATGATCATTTCAAACCACGGGTGCCATCACCTTCATTTGAAGGCAATTTTTGCTGCTAACTGCTTCACTGAATTAAGACAGTTTAATGCCTTATGATTGTATATAGTTTTTTATAACTATTTATAGTCCTTTGTATTGTATATGTTTGTATGTCTTTGTTTCTAAAGAGCATTGCCAATAGAAACAGTGAAAACACATCATTGTGTCTGCGTTTACAGTGTAATTGAGTGTCTATCAGATAGTTTTTATTTGCCCATTGTTCACAATGACTCTTGTTGACGTTGCATATGTTGTTTCATGCTCTCTTCATTAATTTTACCCTGAGATTGGATTCCTCACATCAGTTTATGTCATTTCGTTTTATCAACATAATAGTTTGACACAGTTAATGTGCTGTCAGGCAACAAACTGTGCTAAAGTAGTTTTGATTCATCACGCAGTCTTGTGTGGATGACTACTGTATAGCATTTGTATGTACCACCACTTGTGTAAATATATACTTTAAATTATTTGTTTTACTTTTAATAGGAAAATAGCTTATTTCTACCTCCAAATCAGGTAAACAATTTAAAACTGAGTGAAAACACAAGATTTTAAAAATATAACTTGAATGTTATTATTTATTGTTTATTATTTTACTGATGGGGGAAATATTTACTGCCTTGACTAAAACATGTTTTAAACAGAGAGGTAAAGCCTTCAGCAGCCGTGACGAGATGCTCTGACTCCAGCTCTGGTCCTGATGATGAACCAACTGCATTCAAGCTTTTGCCAGTGACCTTAAAAACGTCACTTATGATGAAAAAAGGTCAGATTTTTTATGGTAGGCTGGGTCGGATGGTGACTTTGGTTCACGTAAAAAAATCTATTTGTTTGTATTTCAGTGTGTTGTCATGCTCTGATTTCCTCCGTGTTTGCTATCCGAGATCTAAAATTCCCGGTTTGTGTGACAGAAAAAGCCTTTGGCGTTCCGGAAGCAGGGAAATCTGGGGGATTGGTTTGGAGCTGCTAAATCAAGTTAGACACACAAAAGCAAATTATTACCGGAAGTGAGACACTTTTGATTTACAAGTTAAAGCTCCTGCACAGCATTCCTAAAAGCGGAGGGTTTACTTTGAAAGTTCCAACCGGAAGTGTAGTTTTTGCTCTAGGAACAGCAGCAGTCAGACGTGTGGTGTCACTGTCGGAAAACACAGGGGGTACAATCAACACCACAGTCCCTTAACACCTGTGCTAAATCCGGAGGGAAAGAAGCGAAACGACGCCGGTACGTGCTGCTCGGTCCCTGCCTGCCCGGTGACATGGCTGTCCGATATGGGCTGTAGACTCCTGCGGCGGGACTGAAGGTGAGAGCTCAGCCGCTTGGCCCCGCTTCTCTACACGCTGCTGGTTATTCATTTATTTCTCCTGCTGAAACAGGTGTATGCCAACAGCCGAAGGAGGATACATTTGTCCGGTACGAGCGAAATATGTGTCACTGTTGTCGTTTGTTTGTTCTGCTTAAACAAACTTTAAAGTTGCCCGTAAACGTGGACACCGTGAAATGTTACTAGCAAAGGATTTCGGCCATAGTCTCGGCGGCTAAACTAAAATATTTATACTCGAGATGGTACAGATAGAGTCCCGGGCTGCTCCGGCCAGAACCCCACACTAAATATTAGTATGGGCCTGTGTGAAAATAATGCTGCGGTGGCAAAAACCGTGTCCCAGCCATCCTGCCCTCTCCTCCTCCCCCTGTCAGGCGGATGCTGGCTGTCAGACCCAGTCTAAAGAGAGCTGATGGAGCCCCCGACATCATGGCACGCCTCTGCTACACACGCTACACTGTTACTGTTACTAGTGGGGCATTTCCCCCCCAGCTACAGCAGCCAGGTCAGTACCCTTAGTCCTCCCTTATAATGTGGGTAGAGTAGGGTTTACCCACATTATGGGACTGACACATACACCTTTGACCTGTATTTACAGGATACACTGACTGACCAGACAAACAGTAACTCGTGTGCACTGTAATGCAGTTTAATGTAACAGTTTGGCACAGATACAATCTGTGTGAAACTCAAAATTTTCCACTGATGATGGTATCTTTTGGAGAGGAAGTGATCCACCTCAGTGGAAATTCTTGAGGCTGTAAGTGGCTGTGTTTTTGCATAGGAATGCATTGTATGTGTACTGAGTATTTTGTACGTTTCAGGTGGAAAAAATATTGTATTGCACGACACTGTGCAGATATTCATATTCTTCTGGTCACCAAATAAGGGCGAGGAAACAAATTTTAAAAGTTAAATTGCCTGGTTGAAGCAAGATTTTTGAAATATGAACAATCTAACAGCTTAAGATTTTTTTCCATTAACACATTTAATTAGAATCCCTTAAATTTAAATATTTAAAAAATCTGAGCGGGACATTTCATAGTTGAAAAATAAACTTGTAAGTTTTCCCTGGTAGACAGATGGTATCTAAATTACCACAAGCATATCTTTTGCATTTCAGTATTGCAGTTTCTTACTACTTCTCAGCTGACATACAGTGTACTGTGCAGTCCTGCTGCAGGACTCCATGTTCATGTTCATCTTCATCTTTCCTATTCCATCACTCAATACCAGCTGGTGGTTGCAGGGATTATGTGTACTAAAAGTTTATTTTGAAAAGGTGTTCAAATGGGTGTATTTAAATTTTAAGGAACACTGTTTATTACTTTATGACATGAAGCTCAATATAACACTCTACCTGTATGGGAGATATGTTTAATGTGCTTTGATATGTGGTAAAGCCTTAAATATATACATACAACACCACTGAGCCAACCGTAAAGTTTTCTTGTGCAGTCCACAAGAACCTTGTTTTTCAGGCTTCTTTGTGGCTGCTCTCTTTTCAGCTGCCCCAGGCATGTTGGTATACAGTACAGATGAAAGGGGTGGGGGTGGGGTGCTCTGTATTGCCTCGTCCATTCAAATGTCACCATGACAGCTTAATTAAGGTAGCCCAGAGGTGAGAAGCTGAGACCCTGGAAGCTTGTCGCTTCTTTACTTGCAGCTTAATTTCCATGGTGTAGGTTTCGGGTTCTTATTAAAAGTCTCTCTTTTTTGGCAGGCAGTCTCTCAAAGGTTTGTGAAAAATGTGAAGTATTGTGTAGGTCACAGCGGCAGTAGACAGAGTTTAGGATGGTGTTTCTGTCCCATGGATGTGAGTCATTTGATAAAAGAGTGAAAGGTCAGAGAGGAGAGGCAGTGTGTGAGAGCACTGAGGTGTTGACAGAATAAAAGATGAAGCGCGAGGAAAGGAGTGTGTCCTTTAACAGCCTGCATGAACGAGCCCTATCAAACTGACCTGGGTCACCCTGTAATCACACACAGACCAAAAATAACCACTGCATAGTAGAATTTGTTGTTGCTGTTACAAGGCTGCTGGACACAGTTGTTTATCATGTCGAAAATCCCAGCCTGTCATTATGCACATGATGCTCAGGTAGCATGTTTTTCAGTGTGTGTGTCTTGCAGGAATGCAGAGTCAGAGTAGGTAGACACTGTTAGTCCATTCTGGCTTATTTACAAGTGGATTAGTCTAGTGCTGTTGAAGCAGCTAGCATGCAAATATCCCAGTGTCCGTTAATGTTCAGCAGTAGTCTAATGTTGGATAACTTTATATTTTCAGACTTAAAACATCTTCTACCTGAAATAAAAATCAGTAAGTCAGTTAATCAATTATCTTTTTTTGGATTAAGATTTATTGTTTCAGCCACTGATTAAGTAAAAATGCAAAACATACTGGCTCCAGCTTTTTAATTGTGACAATTTGCTGTTTTATAAAATTTAAAAATGAACTTATCTTTGGATTTTGAAGTGTGTGTTGGACAACGCAGGATGAATTAAAACATCAGAAGGTGCAATGGGCATATTTCACTACTTTTTTGACATTTGATTAGGTTTTCCACAAAACAGACATCTTCCTAGTTGACTAGTCCTTTAGGATATTAATTTAATTAATTAAATATCTGTTTTTTCGGGGGGGCAACAGAAAATGGTTAGAGTTCCAGGGCTGAGAAACTCTGTTCTACATTACATAGAATTACACTACTGTAATAATAAGCCTTTAAAATCTAAACTTTACAAGTGTACACACAAAGTGACTCATCTGTTAACGACACTGGCAAAAGCAGAACTTATTCTGACCGTGCCGGAACAACCAGCAAGGTGACTGAACATTTTGCGACCAACCAGCCAATCAGAACTTGACTCTTCTCATCAACTAATGTTTGGTCGACTATTACAGGGAGCAGCCCTACATCTGATGGATTAAACGATTAATCCATTAATCTAAAAAGACGATGAAATTAATCTCTAGTTGCAGAAACACCCACGGTCCCATTTTCTTAAGGCCAAATGATGGCCCACTGTATGTGCCCTCTCCAGGCTCCTGCCTGGATTTCATGCCAGCGGCCTTCCTGTCTGGAGCCTGGCATCAGGAAGTGGGGTGCCTGCTTAATCAGGCAGAGGTAAACATACCCTCTGGGGAAAAAGGAGGGAACATTCCTCAGACAGAGCAGGGAATATGTGTTCAGTGTGAGTGTTCAGCCAACAGGAGAACAAGGTTCCACTGTACTAAAGATACAGACATGTCAAAACAAAAGAAAGAAATCTGATCAATTGGTTCTATTGTATGTGAGGGGATCCAACAGAAACAAAAAACTAAAAGAAAAAAAGTTTGACTTTATTTGCTTTTAATGTTCTTTGAACCTGAAAACTAAGATCCTATCCAAACCTTTACAAAGAAGAAAGCATTCAACAGCACACCACGCTGCAGCATCAAAAGAGCTGGTTCACTTTGCTCAACATGAAGTTTTGTCTCATCACACAAGGAAGCAGAAAAGTTAAACACTGGTGGTGTGACACGCTGATCCCAGTTCAGCTCTGATGACGATGACATCTGTTGGCTACTGATAACTGCTTAGAATTTCACACGGATGAAGTGAAGTGTATTTGCACATGTCTTTGTGTGTGTGTGTACATACCGGTGTGCATGCTGTTTATAAAAGGAGGGGCATGTTCAGTTACACAGCAGTACAGTATCCACAGAACCTGTGAGCGTGTTAGTAGGCGCAGGTGTGGGCAAAGAAAATGTGGCACAGGGAAATGCTGAACAAGTACAGAGGGGAGGGGATCCTGGGGTTGAGCGCTGCAGTAAGGACACTGCAGTAAATACAAGCACACATGTGATGGAGGAGGTGAAGTGTAGGTGACTGTGCGCAGCCCTGTGGTGCCAAGATTTGTCTTTAAAAGATTAACCTGACTGTTATGTTTCCTTTTTTCTCTCATGTCATCCTCCCTTCCTGCTCTTTAACACTCCCTCACCATTTCTGTCATGGACTGTCCTCCCTCTTTCTTCTTCCTCAAACTCCCTGTTCTACTCCCAAATCCCCACACTCAGAGGATGGGCCCAGTGTCCCAGTGCCTGAGGAGATGTCTCTGGGTCGGCTCCTGCGGCGTGCCTCCTCCAAGGCCTCCGACCTCCTGACCTTTAACCCCGGGGCGGGGGGCTCATCGTTACGCTCAGGCCTGGATGGCGAGATCATCTTCTCCAAAAATAATGTTTGTGTGCACCCTGCGGAGCCCCTGCCTGGCCTGGCTGAGCACCACCCAGGTTAGGCTGGCCTGATGTTGTAACTGTCTTTCCAGCTGTCTTTTTTTCTTTGTGGTATAAACACAGCTGCTGAGTAGATGAGTCAGACCAAAAGGGACAGCTTTCCTTTAACTTCAGTAATTATTGACACTAGTCTTGAGTAGGGCTGAAGAATTCATTGAAATATTATTGAAATCACAGCATGGCCAAGTGCAATATCCAAATCACAGGAGCTGCAAGTGTGTCACAACAGAAAAAATGAAATTCAAAAATTCTCGATTAATCCTAATGTGATTTTTTGCATATTTTTCAGCCCTAGTATTGAGGTTAGAAATGAAGTTCCCAGCACAGTGAAAATGTGACAGTCCCTCACCAGCTTCCCACCCATGGACATATTTATTATACAGAGAGACTAATTAATTTTGACTAGTAAATGCCATTTTGCTGAGCAAGACAAGATTTAAATTTATATGTAGAGCATAACTTTCAATAAGACAATTCAAACTGCCTCACAATGAAAGATAAAATATATAAAAGATAACACTGGACAAAACAGGAGACTAAACTTTACAGTGCAAGATATAAATGAGTAGTCCCAAATTTAATTTGATAAAAGGAACTTAATTTAATATTAGTCCCCTTACTGCAAATACACAGTAGAATGAATTCTTTTGTATTTTTACCAAAATCATAGTAAAATATAAATATAAATTTCAAAAAGATAAGATGGAGAGTCAAACACATAGCATACTTTATAGTTGTCAGCACTCTCTCTTGTGCTACTTTGTACTGCTACGGTAAACAACTGTTATTTCCTGTAATTCTCCCTTTGTCTGTAAGGTTGTTACTCACCCCTCAGCTTATCTCTGCGTCATCATCTCTTTGTTTGCTCATCTCTTCTCAGGTTTCATGTTTGTCTTAAACTTGCAACTGCCTGCCACACATAAAAAGTTTTGTCCTTCCCGCTCAAGTTACCTCATTATTCCCAACATAATTACCCCGAACGTAATCGTGGTTTATGCTGCCCCCTGGCAGGCTACCTGTGTGTACACGTGGAGAAGGATGAGAGCCTGGGAACCACTCTGATTCTGACCTGGGTGCCTAATTCCCGCATCCAGAGGCAGGATGAGGAGGCGCTGCGCTACATCACGCCCGAGAGCTCCCCTGTACGCAGGAACGCACGCCGCAGAGGCCGACGGTGGGGAAGTTTATTTCTTAAAATGTCTTGGAGGCATTTAAACAGATCATTTTACCTCCTAAGTTTTTAAGTTAAATTGCAGGCAATTTGGACATGCTGGAGACATATCCCTCAGTGTTGTTTATGAGGTGGTGATATTATAGTCATTTTTATATAGTAGCAGTGATCTCTGTGTCTGTGGCTTTTTGATATAAGCCTATTGTCAGTAATGCATCTACTAAATGAGTCTAGGGTTTAAGTCTAAGTTATTAGAATAATAATCAATGATACATCCCGTCCAGACCCCACTCCCGTCCTCCAGCGGCCCAGGAGGAAGACGAGGATGAAGAGAGGAACATTACCAGCAGCACCTCCACGGAGAGCCACGGCCTGGTGGTGGAGGCCGGAGCGGATGCATCCTCACACCAGCAGCAGCTGCCCTTGGCTGGGGAGGAGGTGGACGAGGGCTCCTGTGAGCTGTCGGATGAAGTGAGCAGGGACAGCACCATGGGTTCTGACTCGGACACCTTCTCCTCCCCTTTCTGCTTGTCCCCCGTCAGCGAGGCCCTCTGTGAAAGCAGCGGCTCTGTCTTCCTGGACAATGAAGCCAGGTCAGTGAGGGGGTTGAAATGAGCTTCATTCATGATCTAGATTGTTATTCATACACAGATATTAGTTTATTTTTTTGGTAGGAAAGTAAGTCAAGAAAAAACATACATAAGAAAAAAATTGATAAAATGGGGGTCCTCCCAGGGTTATCTTTTGAAACCACTATTTAAATGCTAAAGAACTGTGATACCAGGTTCTTGACTTTCTCCACATCTTGCCAGCATATTTGTAACTTGTAAACTTGCCATTTGGTCTCATATCACCATTCCAGTGTCAGTGCTGCCAACGTGACTACGATTAAATGTCCTTATCTGGAATAACTAATAAGAATTATTGCTGATGCATGATTAATAATGTTGGATTACTATTTCTTATTTCATGGACTATTTGGGTTTTTTGTGTTAACACATATGTAGATTATATGAAGATTTGACATTTTGAAGCATTCAGGTCATTCCCACCGAGAACAACCAATTTAGTTTGCATTCAGTAGGATCAGATCAGACAAATGGTGTTATATTTGTTGATAACAGCTGCATCACTGCTTCAGTAGGCAGTCAAATTAAATATATTGGGTGAAAAACAGCCTATAAAATACTCTTGAGCCTACAAACTTCTCCTAAAACCCAAATACCCAGAGGACACGGCCTCAGTGTCCTCAGTGTCCTCACTGGTAGCTACAGCTGTGTCTGCAAAGATATGTAATGTAAGTGGTCTCTAGTGACAATTATTCAGATGTTACGACTTGTGAGACCACATGAGGGAAAATGTTATTTTGGGATAGTTTTTGCAAACAGATTTAGGGATTAATGAAGAAATATAAATCCTCTGATTGTAGTCTCAAGTAATGTAAAATTGTGTGTGTTTGTTTCATAGTGAGTGAGCTGTCTGTGTGTTGTATTGTTCTTGGTGCTCCCACTGTCCTACAATTATATTACAGATTTACCCAAACACTACAAAGACACATTTCACAGTTAATATACTTTGTATATATAAGATGTATATCTGGATCAGGATGTACATTCCATTTTGTTAGGCAGAAAAATGTGAGAAACTTTGAATGACATGCTGTTGTGGCACAGAATCCAGATGGTTATTTGTTACATAAATTACAGCATTGATTATAAAGGTGTTGCATTGGTTACCCCAACCTGCCACAAGGTGGAGCCAAAAAGAAAAGAATTGATGGCATGAGGGATATAATTTACACTCTGAGGCCACACGGTGGCTTACTGCACTGCAACTGAATGTGAAAGGCAGGTAGATGACTTCAGTATGGGGCATGAAATGTTATCAGACTTCAAAATGGGTTCACTCTTTTATAGCAGCCCTCAATCTAAATGTTTTATAATGTCACAGATGGTCTAATATAAGTCCCCAAATCCTACAAAAACCCAAAACCCCAGCGCTTCCAGAGACTGTTCTCTAATCAAGGGAGCCATCTGGACAGTGACTGTGTTGCTGTCCGGACCTCACGGCCATTTGACTTTATGATTCCCTCCGCGGTCGTTTCCTCACGCAGCTATTCGGCCTGACATGTTGCCCAGAATGTGTGAGCCTGTGTCAGTGTGTTTCGAGCAGAGTGAGAGAGTGACTCAGTGTGTGTTTAAGCCTTTTTAACCACTCTCAGACCCCAGCTTGCTGTAAGTGCAGTCAGTGTGTGACTTGGCAACACTCTGCGCTTCACAGCTTCTAACCTTTACTCTGTCCTTCTCTTCCTCCACTCCTCTGTGCTTCGCTCACTGTTAGTGTCTCTCTTCAGCTCTCTGGCACTCACATCCATCCTCTTCTTTGCCTGTTTTTCCCTTCTTCTCTGAGTTTCACCCTCCGTCCTCTTATCTACCCATTCCTTCCTCTCTTTATTTTGCAGTTTTTCCTCTTGGTCATTCCCTCTGTTTTTTTCTCAATATTGTTTCTTTCGGTGTTGCCCACCTCTCAAATGTCTTGCCCTCCTCCCCTTCCCTTCCTAAAGTCTGTGTGAAGCCCTTTGATTCCCAGTGCTCCCGGGGTTGTTGTGCTGGGCTGAATGTCAGCTCTCCGGATTAGAGGACTGAAGAGAGCGGAGCAGCAGCCAAAACCCTGGAACCCACTCAATCTCTCTTTCTCTCTCTCTTGCTTTAATTGACACTGTTAAGGGGCCAGGAACTGGAAACATGTCACTTGGAATCATTCAAAGAGAAAGAACCGCGTATGGGAGTGCGAGAGCAGATGAAAAGAGGAGGGGGTGGGAGGTGAGGAGGAGAAAGAGTAGAGTGGTGGGAGAGGGCAAAAAAGAGAAATCCACAGCAATCTCCGTCAAGCTTCGTAACAAGTTCCTTTAAAGTTTAACAGTAGTTTATCACACCACTCTGGACTGTCGATGTGTACTGCCTTTTTGGGTCTTTACTTGCACAATTTTAACATGTGATTATATCTCAGAACAGTGGTTTCCAACATTTTTGACTTGTCACACCTTTAAAATTAAGCAAGTTCTGCTTGTATCTGCTCATCACCAATCAAATACTGTATTTCTTATGGTTGTGACCAGAATTTTTTTTTTCCTCACCTAGAAAACCTTCAGCTTCAATATATTTTTTGACACCAATCAACAGAAAATACCTTTTAATGTCAAAGTGAAAACAGATTTCTAGAAAGTGATCTAGATTTAATGTCATTTTAAAATATCTGAATGAAGCAAATCCTTCACATTTATCTTGTGATCCCTTCTGAGGGTCCTGACCCCCTTTCTAGAGGAGGACTAGTTTGTAGAAAGTCCTGGAAAAGAATATATCTTGACTTGAATGTGTGTCATTGTGGTTCTGGGATCACTGAAATACCACATGATTAATGTATTTCTCCCAACTCCAAACTGTACTGACCACTTTCCAGTGTGTGCCTGCACCCCACCCCCCACTTCACCAGAGCCCTCCCTCATCTCTCTCTTCCCTCCAGGGATTAGCTGAAGGGCCTGGGAGTCCCTGGAGACCTGTAGCACTTGGTCCCTGGTTCTCAGGGTGACCTGGCAGCACATTCCCCTCCCCGGGGGGTAAGAGCCTCCCGTATGAAGGGAGAGGTGTTACAAGGGGCCTCAGGGCAGTTTGATCTCACCTTGGCCTGGTGGGACAGGAGCCTGGCTCCATCAAAACAGCTTGTTTACATTATGTACTCTGTGTACAGTTTATGGCATGGCTGCTGCCTCCATTTGCTACAGCGCACGAATGGAATCAGGCTGTTGACACTGACAGACGTCATTAATCACTCGTCGAGTTTCTGCTGAAATGCAGCACAGCGGGCGATCCATGCTCAAATGCCAAGAATCATGTGCTTTCTCACTCTTGTTTTCCATGGTTTTTGCACTTTTATTTCAATGTGGAGAAATATGCAAACAGCTTTGTATATGTACTTTAAGAGTGCAAGACGAATGAAAGAAACCTCTGCTGTAAAAGGGCTCATAGGCCTTTTAAACACCCCGAGCTTGACAGTCAACGGGGTTATGAAAAAGCGAGTACAGTAGTCCTTTAAAAGAGCTCCTCCACATTTCAGATTGCCTAACTCCCTTACCAGAGCTCTCTGTGCCTCTCTCCCAGTCTCCTTGTATTCCACAGTCTGGTTTGTGGCATGATACATGAGACAGAGAGCACTAAATCACCAGATAGCAGAGGAAACTGTGCAGCTTGGATTGATCAGCCGTGTTATTTTCCCATCTGCTAACAGGGAAATGATTAGCCAGACATGATTGATTCAGGGTGTAATAGATTAGATCTGGCCTGCCTCCCTCATTCGTTCCCTCCAAAGTACCAACGTGCCACTTGTGTTCGCCCGTAAAACTTGTAAATAGAAAATGGTGAAAAGATGTGTATTTTTTTTGCAAAAGGATATTTTTAAATTCACACATTTATTCAAACCAAAAAGAAATTTTTTGAAATTCTTGAAGGATTAGAGATAAAATAAACAAAATTTTCAAATTGAATGACTTCTGGATGTTTTTTTTTTTTTTTAAATAAATGAGTGTGTATTTCACAGCAAGTAGTGCACAGATAACTTCATTTAGACGTCTACTTCTCAAATGTCAGTGGGTTTAACGTATTTCTGTGTTGGCCTGTTTCTCAGCGTTAGCATGTCTTGAGACGTGTTTGAGAGTGCATTATGGTCATTAGCTATGGTCCATTCACTTGTGTGTTTGTGTGTGTGTCTGTGTGTGTGAAGAGAGAAAGACATTAAAAATGCCAGCCAGTCAGTGATTCCTATAATTGAAGAGCTTGTGTGTGTGCAGGGTGTGGGTTTTTGTTGGCTGCATATACAGTTTGTCTATTTTCTGTATTGTCGCATGTCTGTGTGTGTGTGTGTCTTTTTTCTGTACGTGTATGCATTGTGTGTGTGCGTGTGTGCTTGTATGTCTACTCCTGCAGCAGAGGAACCCTCGGCTCAGGTTTCAGTGCCGGGAACAACATGCTGGCCATGGGGGAATGACAGGGGAAATTGGACGGCAGACAGTGTGATTTGTGTGTGTGTACAGATTTCCTTATGTGTGTGTGTGTGTGTGTGTGTGTCCTCAGAAGCCTCCATGCATTCCTCCCATTCTCAGCCTCTTGGCGGAACCATATTGAGACACAAAACAACAGGGCAGAACTGAGCTGGGGATAAGCCTATATGTCTGCACAATTATCACTGGCTAAACACCGCTGGCCACTGTCTACATGACATTTATTATTAATGTCCCACACAGGAGAATGGATCTGTATCTGAATATGAGGCACAAGAAAGGAGAGATTTTTGTGCAGAAGGGATAAACAACATCTGAAGCCTCACTCCTTTAATTTCATGGAAAACATGACTCAGTTCCCTTTAGCGCAATTAAACTAAAAAAAAAAACCTTCTGAGATTCTAATTCATAAAAACTCTTTCATCTTTTTCTTTTTTTTAATTTTTGGTGCCAGAGAGCTGTGCGAGGAGTCCATGACCCACTCAGCCAGCTCCGCCTCCAGCCTGGACAGCCACGCCCCATCCGAGAACAGCGGCCAGTCCCAGGGCACGCGGTGGGAGGAGCAGCAGAAGGTGCTGGCTCTGGAGCAGTTGTGCGGAGTTTTCAGGGTGGACCTGGGTCACATGAGGTCGCTGAGACTCTTCTTCAGGTCAGCTGGGAGGTCACGAGGGGTCGCCTCATCCTGCTACTGTGCAGTGTTTCAAGCTGTGTTGTAGGTTTTAGGACATGTTGGTTTGTTTTAAGACAATAATTGGGAAGTTAGTTGAACATATTATTAGAAAGTCATAAATAAGAAAAAAGGTTTATTAATCCCTGTAGGTCGTGTCTTTTACTATATTAATTAACACATTCCTTCAAGAGTTTTGTGTTATTTTCTGGTCTTGGTTGTGTTGCTGTAGTGATGAGGCATGCACCAGTGGCCAGCTGGTGATAGCCAGCAGAGAGAGCCAATACAAGATCCTCCACTTCCATCATGCTGGCCTGGACAAGCTGGCCGAGGTCTTCCAACAGTGGAAGTGCTGCAGGGAAACTCAGCTCAAAGACCAGGTCAGGTTACAATCCAAAATCCTGTTTGGCATCTAGTTTTATTAGGAAACAAAGACATTTTTCAGCCTTTTCCATTTTCCATCCAGATTTTGGTTCTGTGCCCACGTTTTTTGTTTTGTTTTTACTTTTTTTTTAAGTCTGTCATTTCTCACTCTCTCTTTCTCTTTCCCTCTCTCTTTCTCTCCCTCTTCCCTTCAGGTGTCAAATGAGAAATCCTGCATGCAGTTTTCCATCCAGAGGCCCACCTTACCGTCAGCGGAGACCCACCCAGAGGAGAAGCTTTATCGGCGACTGGATGTCACCACCTGGCTTCGTCATCTCAACCACAATGGGCAGGTGGAGGAGGAATATAAGCTACGCAAGGTATGTCTGTGTGTGTGCAAATTCATGTTCTCACAGTGCTGTGGAATCAGTTAAAAAAATAAACAAGTCAGTATATGCATTTATTCTCCTGCTATCTGTACAGTCCAGCTCCACATTTTATTGCTTTATCTTTTCAAGTACTCATACTGAGAGTCATTTTGAAAGTGAACTCCACGGTGTGTAAGTTTCAGTTTTAATCAGCATCTCCACTCTGTAAATAATCAGAGGGTTAGTCATGGCCAGTGTCCCCCTGTGAGTCACTTCAGTAGTCTGAGATTGACTCAGCCGAAATTGTACCATCTTACTGAAATGACTCAGTGGCAGTTAGACTGTAACCAAGACATTTCCTCAGTAAACACCCGAGCGCAGAAACAGAGCAGTACTGTTTTTGCTGGACACGGAGATTAAACAGTGTTTGTGTTTTTTTTTGTTTTTTTTTTTTCTTAGGAGGTTTCGGTTTTGCAGCATTTTGCAACACTGTGTGGATGCCTTGTTTGCATACAGTGTGATGCGCTCCCACGGTTATCTATTAGAAATTATCGCCCCAGCGCGTGCCCCCTGTTTGCCCTCTGAATGTGTGACAACACCCCATTTGTATTTGTTCACCTCCCGCTCTCCACCAGGCCATCTTCTTCGGTGGTATCGACCCATCCATCCGTGGTGAGGTGTGGCCCTTCCTGCTGCACTACTACAGCTACGACTCCACCTCCCAGGAGAGGGAGGCCTGGAGGCTGCAGAAACGCACCCACTATCATGACATCCAGCAGAGGAGGTGGGGAACATAGAAATAGATATGTGTTAGTTTGTTGTTTAGAAATCTGGGGAATTCCTGGCTGCTAATAACATCTGTGCCACAAAATTAAATTGAGTGATAAGCATCAAGATATTCCAAGGTTTATTTGAGGTAATGGAAATCAATTTATTTTAAAGAAGTCTGACAGAGACGCAGCAGTATTCTTGACACGTGAAACAGCAGATAAACTGTCACATGGCTGCAGTATCGGCTGCCAAATGCTCAGTCAGTCAAACATTAAACCATATGTGAGTCTATTGTGGCTTCTCATCGCAGGCACTGAGCAATCAATAGGCACAATCAGGGAAGTGTTAAGGGGAGGTGCCGGGTGTGAAATAAAAGGTCTCTGGAGAAAAAACATGTCAGCGCTTATCAGATCATACTCTCTCATCGGATGGGAAAAAAAGGCTGCTGTGGTACGCGTGGACCAGCACACGCACACACGTCACACACATCCAAGAGCCTCTATTTATCTTCACCCCGCCATCAAAAGGTTGAGCGTGCACATATTTTCACACGTTGTGCTGCTCCATCTGTAATGACTATGATAATTGGATCGGTTTCATCTCTATGGCCTATTAACATTTTGAGTACATCAGAAGGTCTTATCGAAGTCAGGTAATTAGAGCCCTTGTTCTGACTCTGATGTGGATTCCTTTAAAGACCATTTGACTAGAGCAGCCTCTGGGGCCACTGGTTGATCATTAGGAGCAAGGAGACATGTCTGTGGCTTTGCTCCTTCTGTCTTTTCCTTAGCTGTGATAACCAATATCAAACAAGTAAACAGACTTCTGATTAACCAAAGACTCTGTGCTACAAACATAGGTCAGCAGGCAAGCAGATAACAGAATGAGTAAAAAGGAAAGAGAAGAATATTGAGGATACTGTCATTGTGGAAAAATGCTACAAAATCACTGAATGACTAGATGAGATTGTCTTTTTTCTGTAGTTAAAAACAGAAAACATTTAAAAATCACCTATATAGTAAGTTCATTCTATACAAACACTGTCATACACTGTCATACTGATGAATTTCTTCATCAGAAAGTATGGAGAGTTGGATAGGTAACTTAGTGTCTCCATTTTTCCAGAATTTGTCATCTAACACGCTGCAGCTGGCTTGAACAGAAAGCATCTATGTTTCATTTCTGGTACACTACTGACTAAAATTCCAAAGAACTGTATTTTCAGTTTTGATTTTTTTTGGAAGAAAAAGGGAAGTTCACTTTCAATAAATATGCTCTTTGTTCATAAATACACCTTCAGATGTTCAAACCAGGGCTGCAACTAATTTTTTATTTTTTTTTTAATTATTCAATTCAGAAAATAGCCATGGCAGACATATTCGGAGTCAGGAATATGTCTGCGATCAGTCTTATTTTGTCCAAAACCCAAAGATGTTCAGTATGAAAATAGAGAAAATGGGCAAAAAGCAAATCCTCACACTGGAGATGCAGGAACCAGAAATTTTGCTTTAAAAATTTGATAAAGGATCTTCTGATATATCTTCTGCCAATACACTAATTGCTTAATTGTGTTAGGTTTATTTCAGACTGCGCATCTTGTCATTTCTATTTTGTGTTATTAAGCTAGAAAGTAATAAATCTAATTCCTAACTCAGCCTGGATGGCATCATGAATGGGAAGTCAAAACAGCTTTTAAAGAGGGATCAGTCATGTGGATGATCTGGTGCTTGTTACTGAGTTTTATGTTAATTTTATTGTATCCATTGATTCGGGTTTTGTCTGTGTTTCCTTTTTGATTTTTGTGTTTTCAAAACCATCACTGCAAACAGACATAGGCTACTGATGCTGGATTAGAATGAATAAAAATAAACTATTAGCACAAGGACAAAGGTAGTTTCTAAAATATCAATGTTCCTATGCAAACGCATTCTTGCTTAACCCTACCAGACTCAGAACTATAAAGTGTTGAAAACATGTACTGAACTCCTGAGTAGTGTCCTCCAGAGAGAGAGAGAGAGAGAAGAGATAGAAAGGTGGCCAGGGAGAGTCCAACGACACAAACACACGACACTGAAACTAAACAGTTGCGTGGCGTTGCATCAGGTGTGCACTCATTATTCCTGGTGGAGCCACATGGAAAACAAACAGTGTTAATTAAATCCCCTCTGCTTGTTAGGACTTGAGTACATTAGTGCCATACAGAGGATATATTGCTAATATAGTCCCTAACATTTAGAGGGTTGGTTGAAGGTTTTATGGTTGTGGTATTATCCCCAGTGGAGCACTTGATGGTGAAATGCCCCTCAGTCCACTGCCTGCCCACCCCCACATGTTTTACTTCATCTGCAGCTAAGTATTAGTTTTTTACACCAGAGTAACATTTAAGGTAAAGATTATTTTATAATGTTTTTTTTATCCTAATTACCAGGCGTTCCCTTAGAGACTGTGCAGTAACAACTTTATTGAACTCACTTGCTCTCATCTTTTTAATCCATTATAACTCAGCCAGTTAACTTTGGAAACAAGTCAAGAAAACAGCTGCAGGATTCAGTTTCAGATTCACTAACTTTTCCATTTCTGCCTGGTGTTTGTGTGTTTCTTAAGACTGTCCATGAGCCCGGAGGAGCACAGTGAGTTCTGGAGGAAGGTCCAGTTCACAGTGGATAAAGATGTGGTTAGAACCGACCGCAGCAACCACTTCTTCAGAGGAGAAAATAACCCCAATGTGGAGATCATGAGGTTAGACCCACTTCTCTTCATCCCCACCCTGCTCGTCTTTTTCTTTTTTCCCCCTCTCCTGATCTCGAGCTCTGTCTTTTTCACCCTCTTTCTCTCTGTCACCTTCTCTCAATCCGTCCTTATCATTCTCACTCCTCAGCCCCGACGCACAGGCATACCTATTCATTTCATATTCTGAACTCTGGGGGAGCCGCAAATGAGTTTCATGCTTTATTGACTCTGACTAAGCCGTCTGAGCACTTTTGATGCATACTCAGAGCTAATGGCTTTCTAAACGAGGAGCAAGAGGATTTAAATAGCATATTAGTTTAGTGACTCTCATCGAGGCTCCTGGTATTTGTCTAGGTATTATGTCTTATGCTACGTCTGGGGTGGGGCGGTACCACAGCCGCACACGTCCAAATGCAGAGCACTTAACTCATGCTTCCTCTGTGATCTCACATCTATTGCACTGATGTGTCACAGATAAGTTTCTCTGGGTCATTCAGACTCAGCATTCATTTGAACCAAGAAATACTGTCATCTCCTTATTTTTTCTATCTTTAATTTTTCAAACACAAAACCACTGCAAAGTCTGCTTCCACAAAAGCACTTCCTCTTAGTTTTTCTAAATGATATCCAATATTGCACTAAAACAGTAAACAAATGGTTTTCTCTTTGTTTATGCAACACTTACTAATGCATGAGGACTGCCAGGGAAGTTTTCTTCAAAGTAGTATCTGTATTTAAAAAAAAGGGGGGGGGGGGGAGAAAAGAAAGATCATTAATTATCTCCCTGGTTACCAGCGGAGTTGGCATAGCAACCGCTGAGCAGGGCTTGTCGTGTTTTTCTGGGCATTACCAGCAATGCTGAAACACATGTTGGATCATTCCGAGTGCTTGGGTGGGACCATACTTTTCAGTGGTTTGGCCGAGCTGCAGGGTCAAGAACATTTCTATTTAAGAGGCCGTCAAAAAAAACAACAACAAACAATTAATGTGTTTATTGATGCTGTATCGCCCTATCACATCAGAGGTGTTATTTACGCTGAGATGTTACCTCAGCACTAAGATGTCCCTGGCTGTTGTCTTGCCCCCAGGCGGATTCTGCTCAACTATGCAGTGTTTAATCCGGACATGGGCTACTGCCAGGGCATGTCTGACCTGGTGGCCCCCCTGCTCACAGAGATCCAGGATGAAAGCGACACCTTCTGGTGCTTTGTCGGCCTCATGGAGAACACCATCTTCATCAGCTCACCGCGGGACGAGGACATGGAGAGGCAGCTGGTAGGATGTCTCTGCGTCTGCCTTTTGATTTTGGCAAATGTCGGGTTGTAGCATAGACGTGGAACAAAGCTGGAATTATGCTGATGTGGAGATACACATAAAGGCAGCAGTATACGCCATCATCTCTGGACTCTTGTGACTTCTGTCCAACAATTTTTATAATTTTCTGACAATCCGACAGTTACACCCACTTCACAGAGGGTTGCGTCATGCGAACTGATTGGTTGATCCAGCATCCTGTCGGGAAGTTTTCTCTTTTTTTTCTTTCAAAGTTTGGGCGTACATTTCAGCATAGTACTGCCTTAATACTGTTGCCCAGCTTGTCATTGTTCTGTCCATTTATGTTCATTTAATTTTTAATTTCACTCTTGATTCACAGATGGAGTGGTTTGCTAAATGCAAATGTTTACTAGTGGACACATACTAGTATATATTACATGTATTACATATATTGTATATATTATACCCCCACTCTCTACAAAGCATAAACGAAACAGACACAAGAATGTCCGAATGACATCTGTGTATGTTCACAAACATGCAGCCCTCAGAAGAATAATTCCAGCCTAAGAATACTAAAAATATCACTAGAAACTGTGTTTGTAAGACTGGTGCGTACCCTCTCTGACCTGCCCTCAGATGTACCTGGCGGGAGCTGCTGCGTCTCATGCTGCCCCGCTTCCACCAGCACCTGACCAGACTCGGGGAGGACGGCCCTCCAGCTGCTCTTCTGCCACCGGTGGATCCTGCTCTGCTTCAAACGGGAGTTCCCCGACACAGAGGCTCTGCGCATGGTGGGAGGCCTGCTGGGCACACTACCAGGTCAGGGCAAAGTCTGCACAGCTCCTTTGCATACACCAGTTTTTGAAAAAACAAACAAAAAACTTTGCATATATGAGTGCATGTGGGCGTTTGGCAGTGTGCGATTTCACTACAATACCAAGTTTTAGATGATTTTTTCAAGATGTTGAAATGAATTATTAAAACAGAAAGAATCCTTGCTCCTTCTTTTAAAGCCTGTCACTACAGAATATTGTAATCCTGTTAAATGCCTTTAAAGCGTCATATTACTTCCTTGTAGTCTTGGGTCTTGTCAGCTTTTAAGGATTCAATTCAACAGTGATTAGATTAGATTTTTTTCAGTAAAGATTCAATATATAAAATCCCACATTTTAACATATCCAGTCTAATTTTTATTAATTAAAACAGCTTTTTAAAATGCAAACTCTGCAAAATAAGCAAACTGTTTAATATAAATGAACCACATGGAGTTTACACTGCAAGGCACTGAAGATGACTTTTCAACCTCAAATTAATGTAATGCATGTTTCTGCCCTCCCCACTGTCGTGTACGTGGGCCCAGTAAACTGTGTCGTGTTTGCTGCCAGGACACAGAGTTTAACACCTCTCCTTGCTGAGGCGGGGTCAAATATCAGTCTCTGTGCTTTGCACCATCTGTTCAGGCTCTCACTAAATGTTCTGATCTTCAGCTACAGGTGGTGATAGAGGAGATAACAGAGTGAAACCTCAGTTTAAACAGTTGAGTGTTTTCCGGATCAAACAAGAGCAAGATTTTCTGATTGATATTTGTTTTTTTCTCTGAAAGGAAGGCATCAAGTAGTATTGTATCATGATAGATTGTTCTTGACTGCTCTTTGTTATCTGATGTTGGCAATGGTTAGACTAGCTGACACTTTTTATTACGTACTGTTGGTAGGAGCATTTTGGAATTGAACTGTCACCTTTTTCATGATGAAATTCATTCATGTCTGTGATGTAAAATATTGATGCAAACTCTGGGTACATTACTAGTGATGAAAGGTGAACAATGAGAAGATCTTTCAATAAGCAAGACACAATGACAGATATTTAAGAGATGATGAGATGAGTTAATCATTTAGACAATAATAGGGGCCTGTGGATTATTTTATTATTTGCACAAATAAGCTCCAAAAAAAAAATTTATATATACTTATCATATCCTGTCTTTCTCAGAATAAGCCCTTAATTCATCCTCCATCTTTAAACATTTTCAATTACTATAACCTCCTAATTTGTATTTTCCTTGAACTGGATTTCAATGTTAATTTGAATTTTGTGCATATCTATTTGTGTCTTTTTGTTCTGTGTAACCTTCACACTGTTCCCTGCAGCAAGGGCATGACTAAATACTCCAGAGATCTGAGACTGTGTTGTCATTGGACTGTAGGCCTCAAAAAGCTTATTATTTGCAGATATGCCTGCATTTGTCTTCAATTATTGACCTCCTCCCTGCCCTCTTTCTTCTCTTTATAGACTGACTATTTCCACCTTTCCTGTGTGTGGCCATCATTGTTCTCTACGGGGAGGATGTGACAGAGCAGCAGCTCGCCACAGACCAAATGTTGCTCCACTTCAGCAACCTCTCCATGCACATGAATGGAGAACTGGTGCTACGCAAGGTATCACAGAAAAAAAAAAAAAAAATCATGTCATGTCCTGACATACAACGATATGTTTAATGATTTTTTTCTGCACCTCTGTAGACCCAAAGTGCATGGTATCCATT
>NW_026116581.1:0-16170 GCF_001640805.2 Lates calcarifer
GCAATACTTAAAAAAAAAGGTGGTATCGAGACACTTTCGTTCTAGTGGATATTGTGAAACTGATGGTGCTGTTAGATCCCACATATATGTCTTAATACAGTATTTTTGAGAAACCTGTGCTTTGAATAGTGGGACATCACCATACTCATACCCAACATATTCAAAACTCAAATACTGTAGCTGGGACAAAGTGATTTTTTTTCCCCCCTTTAAACATTTGATTGTTTCTTTAGATCCTGAGATAAAAAAATACCAACTCAGCAGAGAAAGCCCACTCATTTTTCTGACATGGCGTCCAACATACCTGTACTGTATTTCAAATAAATACACATTAGGGCTCTAGTGAAGTTAATTTTTTTGCTGTCACTGCCTCTACATGACCCAAGGTTTGATTTCCTTTATAGGTTGGCATGTTTTTATATTCACACCAGCAAACACTGTTAGCCCCTGGGAAACATAACAATATAACTGCCTGTTAAGTTCTGGAGTTGCTGTAATTGAGCCTAAATGCCAACTCAAACTGCCCTTCACATTTTATTTGGCCCTCAGTTATGGTTCTGTTTTGTTCTCTGTTATGGCTCCTTTGCCCTTTTCAAAACACATTAAATTAAATTAATCTCTTAAATAGCCTACTGAGTTAAAACCTAATTTATCATGATTGTTGTGTCTGTAGTATCTTTGACACATCTGTGGCCCAACCCATGGATTTAGTGTGCCTGTCATGCTGGGGTGTGGGAGGAGAACGGGAACATCTGACATGGCTACTGTCTCCAAGAGCTGGATGAGTGTTCTCACCTGTGAAACAACACTTTCACTGTGCATTTCACAATGTAACAAGTTAAGAAAGCTTTGAATGTGGAAAATGTTTTTCATTCACTTTGTGGTTTACAGCTGTCACAGCAGCAGATAGACAAGGTGGGGTTCTCACTGCCACTCAAAGGTAAATGTGTCTCCATGTGCCAGCTGGCTTCCCCATCACTCCATACAGCTGCTGGAGGCGACAACCATCAGATTGTCAGCTATGTGACATTTCAGTCCTCCCATGTGGCAGCATGTTGTTATCGACAGAAACACAGGCAAACTGGATATGAACAGATACTCTTCATTCAGGGTCTCTGTCACTCCTGTGACAACTACTCCTTCCCTGCATCTCTGCACCTACATCCTGCATCCCACAACAAGTCCTTCATTATCTGAGGAGCCACAACCTACCACACGATGGAAAGCTTTGTTTGCCCTCATCTGAGTGTATGCAGTGCAGTTCTCTAATTTCAAGCACACATTTGAGATGTGACGGCAAAGTAATGATGCAATAATGAAATGCTAATACAAATCACTGGCTCTCTTAATAAGCTCCAGTTCTAACCCTCTACTAAGATCTGATCGATCCCAAGTAGCACTAATGAAAATATTAGCACCTTTGCAGCTAAGAGAAGAGCACTCTTGGTAGGGCCTCAGAAGGACTTTTCACCACTCTAAGAGCTCGCAGTGGGAAGGGTTAGAGAGAACCAGTGTCAAGAGGCCCTCAGAAGCAAGCAAAGAGGAAACATAACACAAACATAACCACAGAAAAACACAATGTACACAAACACAGTTCAGTGTGAAAGTTTCCATGTCAGGTTAGATTTTCTGTAGGAGGCTGCATTGTCAACAATAATTAGAAAACTCCCTCTCTAACATGATGGTTTGAAGCAGTGCTATAAAACAACATCTAAACAAAGTTTACTTTGCTTATGCAAAAAGTAGACATTCTGACAGGATTTCAGACTGTATCACAGCCGGCAAACGTGTGGCCATTTAGCACAAGTGCAGGTACTCCTGTTCGCAGATGAAAACATCATGCATAAATGAATATTTTTTGATGGAATGTGAGTTTTTGCAGGTTGGGGCATGAGGACATGTGCTGCGCAGGCCTACCACAGAGTGCTTTTCAATTTCCAGCTCCTAAACTCTGATGGGATACAGATTGCAACACCTCTAAATATGCTCACTGCGCCTCTCAGCAACCTGATCCAACTCCACACAAACATGCACATACTGTATTTTCTCTCCAGTCTCTCCAATGCACACACAAACTTAAAACTTAAGTTGAAGTGTAAGAGCAGTAATTTCACTCCCATTGCCCAATAGCTCTGCAGAATATGTACATATATTGCACAACTAAGTGCACACACAGCCCAAAACAATACTGAGCAGACAAATCAACATGAGCCAAAAAGATGACATGAAAAAGACGTACAGCGCTGATCTGATGACGCAGTGGGACTGTAAAATATGCATGGCAAAAGAGCAGCTCTAGTTGAAGTTGGAGCCATCATGCATGGACTCTGTTTTTTCACTCTCCTACACCCTGATGTCTCCACCAGTTGTGCTATGTTTAGCCTGCTGACCCATTCAAGTACACTCTGCCACTCCCTCTCTCTTCCTCCAATCTGTGAGACTTCTTGCTGTGCTGCTAGTGCCTCCCAGTTTACCCTGACTGGAGCACAGCCAGCTTCTCCACCTGTGACTTTGACAGTAACTGTGGTGTGCGTCTAACAGGTAATTGCTTGGCTGTCAGTAACTGAGCACTCTCATGAGAGGTGACTATTTAAGATGGTGCAGGTTTCATTAAGGCTAGAGTGGCACGCATGACTGCAAAAGTTATCAAGGAGCAGCAGCAGCAATCAATACTGAGTGAGAACTGCATGTCTTTAAAGATTTTTTCCCCTTAAATTGCTACACTAAAGGATAAAGTTCATGTTATTCTATATTTTTCTTGTGGTCAACAAATCCAGTAAAAAGATCAAAACCAACAATGTGTTAGACCGTCTCTAAACACTTTCCACCGTGTTTTTTTGACTCCTTCCAGATGAATACGTACATTTTTTTAAACTAGTCTCAAATGTATAATTATTATTATCCAGTGTGACAGGGAAACTGTTTCTGGACGGACATGCAGCTGTTAAATTTTCTAAATGTCATTTTTCATTACTGTGAACAACCCAAATGAACTCTCAGTCATCTCCATCGTATTGGGATAAAGGCAGAAATCTCAGAGATGGATATTTCAAAATGTGGATAAATAAATCCAAAACTAGCTGCGTGGCCAGATACCCCTGAACGTAAGTGAGATAATATGTTTTTTTTTTTTGTTATTTAAGTGAACTGACTCTTAAATATGTAAGACAGAAACCACCTGCTTTGAAGCTTATGCTGTTTCAACAGAGAGAACAATACAAAGACACTCAGAATAGTCCAGCGAATTATATCCATAACAGTGTCTGAATGAGACCCCTGTCCTATGTTTAGAGAGCCACAGTAGCCTATTGTTCAGCATGCATGCTACAGGCCTACAGCTGGGTCTCCCATCCTATACATCCAGTGCTAATGGACACTTTGTTCCCTCGTGTGCCCCACCACTGTCTAAATTACAGACCAAGCTAGAGGGGGATACAACATGCCCCTGAGGAAAGCAAGACAACTCCCTCTGTCCAAATACGTCAGTGTACCGTAATCCACATACAACCAATAATAAACATGGAGCTAAATCCTCAAATATATACAGCTTGATACTTCCTGCACTGCAGCCTAAAAGGCTACATTTAGTCTGCGTTAGCTGGATTTAGTTCACATCTAAAATGTGCATCTGGTGTGTACTTTACATCTATAAATTCTATCCTATTTCTATTCTATAGTTTCCTACATTTACTTCTAACAATAATCAAACCACATATGGTACATAGTGTTGCTGGAAGCTGAAAATGTAGGATTCATTTTCAGAGAGACTAAGCACAATAAAAATGCAAATCCTTTTTTTATGTTAAATGTGATAGGATAAAAAAGGGTGGGTTGGGGGTGATTTGAAGACCTTAAGTCCATACTGAGATTCATGACAAAATAATGCACATAGTTAACACATGGCCATCTTCTGCTTTATCACTGAGCAGAAATCAGTTTGTTCATTTTTTTACCTTGAAAACTAACAGTTTTCTGTAAATGTCAGCTTGAAAAGGTCACAGCTGTTAAGAGTGCTACTGCTGCTGCTGCAGGGGAACTTCTCTTGTACAAATCCAGGAGCAATAATTAACTGAGGAAATTGACAGTGTTTTGGTCAATTACACTGATTAGCAGAGGTGGGTTCTGATTGACACACACACACACACACACACACACATAGTCTTGTTCCACTATATCAGTGGGGACACTCACTGACATAATGCATTCACTAGCCCCTTACTGTGACCCTAACATAAACTTAATTCTACCCTGAACCTTAAAACCAGCTCTCTGAAGTTGTTAGGACCAACCAAAATGCTGTCACATCGATGTTTCAAACCAGCATTTGTTCAAACAACTATACAAAGACATGTACACTCTCACTCAGCTGGCTGTAAATGGCTGTGTCTAAGGCAGGTGAAGCAGGATTCTAAAAATCCTCACCAGTTATCTTTCAGCAACAGTTTCACGTCCAAAACCCTCACTTTTTAAATATTAGGATCCATACAACATACATGATGCAATCTACTACACCACAAACACAGAAATGACTGGAGAATTCAATCAACACAACTGTATTCTATGGCTGAGAGGGCTATTAATTTCATATGCTGTGCACACTTTGAGGAGATTTCTGTATATACCTTACACATTCTGTATGGACACACCCAATCCTGCATAGAGCAAACCAAATGAAACACCCTCTTCTTTTGACAAAAACATGGGTAATTAAATAACTCCCATTCTATTCAACCTGATAGCACTGATTTAGTTTTAAAGACTAATTTAATATTAAAATCTCCAGTGATGTAGTGAGTCATAAAATCCATAGCAAGAGAGAAAATAACAACGCCCTTACCCTGGGCATTACAGGACATCCTCGTCCAGGGGAAGGAAAAGCTGAATCTTGTTTATGTTTTCAGTTGCACCACAGACATACTGTACTGTAGCATGGCAGGGGAAATACTCTAATCAACACAGAGAGGCATGGGCTGTGGTAACATTAAAGGCATTAAGGAAGAACACACGGGAGACCTAACTTTTAAGTCACAGGAGGTAAAAAAAACAAAACATTAATAAATTTTAGATTCAGTATATGGCTTGGGAAAGGATCAGGATGCAAATGTTGTGTCTTTATAGTCCATAGACCCTATTTTTCTCTACATGTCTGTTTGGTAAATTGATGCATAGAGAGGTTTTGGTATGGTCCCTGTCATGAACACTGCAGCGTTACTATCGTCCATCTTAAGCTATTTACACCTGAGGAAAACAGTTCAAAACTGTGGTGAACATGAAATTCAGAAGAGCATGGATACTCCGCCTAACAAGTTAAAAGAGATATTTTAAGAAATAACATTTACATGCAAATCCTGCATCTGATCCACCTTAGTGACTCCATCTGATGTGCTACGTAATTAAATCATTAGAATCACTTATTGTCACCGAGTTTGTCTTTGCAGCACCAGGAGGTTTGCTGCCTGAGAAAAACTGAATGAACTGAGCTCTGTGATCTGCTCTCATGCATGTTTGACTCTGAGGACTCAGAGGACTACAGAGGATAAAAACAGGCCTCTTGAAGAACACCAGCAACAAAGATTCCTTCATACAACAAACCACACAACACTATGTGCAAGCCTTTGCCACTGTTAATGCAACACGGTGCAAGCAGCCTTGCGTCAGATGTGGCAACATAGAGAAGTGATGCAAGCAGAAATGCTGCAACTGCATTCATATTTTAAACCATATCTAGCATGACATAAACTGTGTAGCTATTTATGCATCTTAATGAGTCATCAGGCCAATATATGATCAGTTATATGAAGAAAACTGTACAAAGTAGCATTCAACTTTTTTGTGTCAGCAGTTCAGACACATCAAAAAGTGACCATCCAGTATGTCTTTTTTTTTCTTATTGTCAGGTTTGATTATTAAAACAAAAATTGAGCTGAAACTGCTTGTGCACATATCAAACAAACTTCAGTTTATAGGTACAGGGTGTCATATTCTCTGTTTGCATTCTGGTAACCATAGCATCACTTCAATGAGACAGACCAGTTAAAAAATAACAGGCTTACAACATGCAGAGGGGAGGGCCAGTGAGTTCCTAAAGTCCACTGTCATGCAGACACACCACTGAAAACCACTCAAAGCAATAACCGCTCTAGTATGAAGCCCAATTCCTTGTGCTTTTAATTATCCCTGAGGTGCAAAACACTGCAGCCAGTACATGGTACAGGTGCTGGAACACCAGCAGAGATGCATAGAATACTTAAACCCGAACATGAAACAGAAAGGCTGGTGCATTCACATCCATGACCACACCAACTGTCCTGCTATTCCCCCCCCCCAGCGACAAAGCTGTTAATCTCCTGACAGGTGTCCATGTTAGCTGAGGAATCTATCAACGCTCCAGATTGGCTTTCTTAACACCAGCTTATGGAGACTCCAGCACATGGAGACACAGTGGAGGGGAATCTGACACTCCATTCTGGGCAGCAGCTTGTCTCTCCACATGATAATAAACACATCACTCATGTTATCATATGTTATCATATTGTTGATAGTATTACATCAATTTATGTTTCATTGTGGAATTTAATTTTGAAAAGATTCAGGGGTGAGAAGAGTAATGGCCTGTCTTGTGCTGCCTTCACGTGCTCCCTCTTATCCACTTATCCGCTGACTGAAACCCACCATAGATAAGAGTGCTTTGTTTTTGTTTAACAAAATAAATAAGGCCATAAACTTACAAAAAGTTTCTTCTGTTCAAATTGTTTGTGCACTTGTGAAAGACAAGTCATCTGAACTACAACTTGAATCTTTCCCAGACAGAGATGAACTTAATAATGTAATGTTTTAACTTAAAGGAAATAATGTCCCCTGGAATTATCATTGCATTCTGTAAATTAACTGAACTCTTCTCTTAAAGCCAAAGCAGATTGATATTGACTGATAACCCTTTCCTTTTACCCAGAGGCCTCTTCCATACAAAGGGCCCCTTCCTCTAGCTGCAGCACTATGAGAGAGGCTCCATTCCACTAATATTATGTTTTCATTAATGAGAAGGGGCTTAAACAGAGCCGTGTTTGTTTGTGTTTGGGCTGGCCTGACTGGCTCCGCTTCTCAAGAAATGAAGGGGTAAGGGGAGGAGTGTCGTCTGGTTCAGATGTAGCTACAGGCCTAAGTTCTCTGAAAACAATTCAGATGAGAGGAAGAGAGTGGTTGGGGGGGTGAAAAGGCTGCTCCGTTGTTTAACTTGGTGGGGAAAAAAATGATCCAGAGATGTAAAAACAGAGAGCGCTATGAGAAAGATTTAAACGATAAAAGAGACTGAAAAATAGAGATTCCCTTTTGGGTGTCCTCAGAAAACCTCCCCCAAATATAACACCATTGACAGAATGCCATTCCTGCTTCATTCCACATCAGGAAAGAGATGGTAACGATTTCCACAATGGTTTGGTGTGACTTGTGGTTGTGGTAAAACCTTTGACTATTGGCCTGACCAACATGAAATAATAACAGCCAAGCTGAGAAAACAAAGACAACAATGTTTGAAGCTGTACAACTGTCCAACTCACCGTTTCTCTTCTCCCTCTGATGGGTTAGGGTCCTGCTCCTTGGGCATGTGTTCCATTCACCTTAATTCCATCCAGCAGCCAATTATGAGAGACTGAGGCAAGCCCCACCCTCGGATGCACACTTGTCATTCGCCAGTTGGGAGGGGTCAGTCAGTGAAACATGACAGGGTCCCGTCCCTGGGGGCTTAGGAGGGAGGGGGTGGGAGGGGTCTCCAAAAGGAGCTGACCCCCTCTGAGGTTAGCGTACTGCTTGGTGTGAAGCTGCAAGATGTGGAAGATGTCGGAGGTAAATCGGCAGGCCCTGGGGCTGGAGGGCTGGAGATGGATGTCGGTATCAGGGATATGGAGAGTGGAGGGGATCCCGTCTGGAGAAGACAAAGAACACAGTGAGATTACAGCATCTGTGGAGCTGAAATAATTAATCGATTGGGTCAGAAACTTAATCTCCAGCTGTCCTGATGATTAATTATGTTGTTTTTTTGAGCAAAAGTGATGAAAAATAAACTTCCAAATGAAACTTCTATGAAATGTGATCGTTGTTCATAGAAACAGGAAACTGTGATGAGCATTTTTCACTGAAATGTTACAAACTAAATTTCTTGAAAATGACGATAATCAGCAGCTACAGACCTAACTGTCTCTTTGATGAAAAAGCTGATACCAAAATGTCTTTTTTGCTATGCATTTATCAAGCTTCTGTTAACAGTGTCCAACAATTTAATATCAAGGCAAAATTTATTCTGAATATGGTCTTAGAAATGTCCAGAATTTTAAGAAGCCTTTACAAATTATACTAAACTGTGGCTTATTTATACCAAGTACACATATTTTTTAGTTTGGCTCTGTGATACTAGTACCAATGGATTCTCTCAAAGAGTCTTGGAGAGGAAGCTGCCAAGCTATGAACCACTCAGATCTAAAGCACTGCAAAGGCTACTGTTGCCAGTAGCCCATCTTTATTACCTGATCCAGTGAATCCGACTGGTCCCTCAATTTGAGACCCAAATCCAATGCAAAACCCCAATTGCTGCTTTATATTCAGCCTTCACCGACTATTACACAAAGCTAATGCAAAGCATAGGGTACACTGTGTCCCCTTCATTCTCTCCAGAAGACATTGCGTAACTACTTAGAACACACAACATACATAGATGCAGATGACTGGCACAGTAAGAGGGAGAAAAGAGAAATTTTGAAACAGATTCCACTCGAACGGCCAAATCCCAAGCCCAAAATTGTAGCCAACAAAATGTCCCAAACCTGACAAGTCTGGGTTTTTGTGCCAGACCTCTAAAGAGATCACTCTGTTTGTCTTATATACATTTCTGGAGTTGATATGCTACTTTGCAGGTGACTAAATAAGAGCTTCCCTGAATGCTTCACCACATGTTGTGTCTATACAGTGTGTTGCTGTGAACTCCACCAAGTCTCCCATGTGAGTGAGTCTCACATTCCATATAACATTACATGACCCACAGTCACATGAAACAGAGGCTTTTCCTCATGCTGCCAGCAGTGGAGGGATTCTTCCAAGTCACACACCAAGTTAAGACTGGACATGGTGGCCTGGAGGTCAGAGGTGACACTCTACAACCATCTGCTGCTACAATTGATAGTTCTTAGAAAACTGCTTATGGAATTTCACCTCTGACGCAGGGTTAAGTAGCTTTAAGATGAGCAGTTGAATCTATGTGAAAGAGCATGTGTGTTTGTGTGTGTATGTGTGTGTAAGTGCTCAGAGGGTCTTGAACCATTAGCCCGTGCCTCCCTCCTCTGTTGTCCAAGGAAGGCTTTATTCTTTGCTCCGCTAATCCCTAGTTCAATGCCTTTCTAATCCCGAACAGTGGGATACAGGGCATGAGAATGGCTTTAGACATAACTGATATTATTATTGCTTTTACAACTAAAAGAGAGATTATAAGCAACTTTCAAAACATCCTTTCTCAGCAGGGCAGAGAAGCACTTCATCACCTCTGTGCAGGGTAACTTTTTTGGACTTTTTGTACAGCAGAAGGCGACTGATCCACATCCCAAAACCTTGTGTGTGTGCTGATGGCATATTCAGAAAATAATAATAATTCAAATAAAATTTGTACTTTTAAGTGTCTCAAAAATTCAGATTATACAAGAAACAGGACAGTAATGACATAAGCTCCGGAGGCCTATACCACCAATGGAGTATGCTTTATCAAATGCCTTCTCACCTATCACATCGACTGTTGATACAAGCAGCATTAAGCCTCGCTGCTGTTGTTTGTGTTTGTCGCACAAACAATTAGTTGTTTATCACACTGGGACAGAGATGACAGGATGAGAGACGGGGCCCATTGTTTGATTAGTGCCTGAAATCGATTCTAAGTTACAGCAAATAAATGAGCAGATGTCCCAACTCATTCGGAGAAACATGGAATTTCACACAGCGTGGCATAACACTGTTGGTTGTGTATTATTTGTAATTTAAGATGTCTCCTTACAACATTCAACATCTGCTGCAAAGTAGGAGCAACAAGCTACGTTAACTAGCTCATCCCCCACGTAGATACTGGACTTCCTGGAGAAAATATGAATGTATCACTGCATAGAAAAAAACAATTTCCTCTTGTGGGTAATTACAATTTTGATCAAATGTACAAAAGTATAAAAAAACACCAAGAACAGACAGTATATATTGATTCCTAAGAAATAATTTTAATTTTAGTTGGACTTAAAGGGAGGAATCCACCAAAAAACACCTTTAACAATATAGATTAATTTTAAGGGCAGTTTATTTTTCTTAATCCCACAGGTGAAAAACACTGCATCATGGTATTTCTAGACAAAAACACAACAGTAGTAAAATCTTTGAAAGATTTCCTCTCACTCAAAATCATTTAGTTTCCTTCTTTCATCTCAGCTACTGTGTCCTTGTACGTCCTTGGTCCCACCCAGAAAAATTATTCTTAGATTAATATCCCCCTATATCCAGGGTCAGTTTGTCAAGTGGTCTGGGGCCAGAAAAAGAGTACAGAGTATGCTTGTGGAAAGACAGCGAGAAATAGGAGATAAGGATAAAGTGAGAAAGGAAGAGGGAACGAAAGAGAGAGTGAGATAAAATGGGATAATATAGTATGTTCTGGAGAAAGGCACTTAGGTAAAGTTGATGAAATGGGGAAAAAAAGGGACTTCATTTAGGCCACTGTTGGAATGGAGACAAAATAAACCCACTCATCGGGGGTTAGGAGACATGTAATAGGAAGAGAACAGAGCGTGTCAAAAGGCATATTTAGGGCATTCAGCTGTTTTCTAAGCACTAATGTACGTATATAGATAAATATCTGTGATTATAATATCAGTTACAGATCTATAATACAACCTTTTATGGTCACATCAATGAGCGATAAAACATAAAAACTCAGCTCATTGGGTGTATCATAGTGTGACTGTATCAGGACATAAATCATGTGAAACATGTGATTCCTTAATGTCAAATAAGTGAAGAATGGCTTTAGTGGAAAGTGTTTTTGGTTAACCTTTGAATGTCAGCCAAGTTAAAGTGATACTACAAGCAAAAAGGGACCCTTTTAAAGATGATGCCTTAATGCATTTTATCCTTATTTGATAGGGACCAGTAGATAAGCAGACTGAACTGAACTGAACTCAACCCCAGGACATCCTGTCATGTAGTTATGCATTCTTAAACCACTTGTTCTCAAAATCTGTCTTCTGAGTATCAAACACATTACACTTAAAAAGTAACATCAATAAGTTTCCTAAAAGGAAGAGATCAGCAGCTAGTCATATTTTGATGCTGCGATGACAGACAGGTTGGAATTATAACTCTCAGATCCAATATTTTTATTTTTATTACATCTTTGCAATGTCAGATTCAAGAAGTTGCATAGATCAAATTAGTGGTTTGCGATCAAAGTGTGACATTTCCTGTAAGAACAAAATCAAACATATAGGTTCTCACATGTTTTACAACACCACCATTTTTATAGAGTGCACATGCACACCTACACACAATACAGCTCACATGGCTCAGCCACATGCACCTTGAGTTTCTTACAGTTTAGTTTAGTACAGCCTCTAAATTTTAATTGGGTCCCACAAACACTAGCATTTTCCCTCAAGCAGGTTTCCACCTTTAATTGCAAGCTCTGAAATACAGACTTTAAAATGCATCAAAAGAATAACTAGTGAATACATGTTGATGCCTGGAGAAGCTTTGAATTAATTAAACATGACCTACTCCCCCTCTCCTCTGTTTCAGGCCAAAGAGATCGATTTCCCTCTGTTCATCAGAAAGAGAGCAGAAAAAAAGAGGTGGATGAATTTCCTCAGAATTACACAGGGCAGTGTGAAATCACTAAGTTCAAGGATGTTTAGGTTGTGCTTTGATAGAAAGAAATCAATTGGAATTGTTATTAAAGAGATGGGGTGCTGAAACATATTTAGGAACTTAGGTGTAGTACTGGATACCACGAGCAGAAAGAGGGGGGATGAAAGCCATTGATGAAGGGTAGAATTTTGCTGCTTTTTGTTCGGTAGAAGAACAAAATAAGCAGCGCTCGCCCATCTCTCATTACCACTGAGGTGCCCGCGAGCAAGTGTGACTGCTCACAGCAGCTTCAATAAATGCTACTTTCTGGCTTCCAAGCCCTGGCAGCACATCACCCCTATCCTCATTCATCTCCATTGGCTCCTGTTTTAAGTCATGCACCACCTACAAGGTCCTTCTCCTCACCTATAAATCCCTCAGTGCCCTGGCCCCCCAGAAACTGTCTGACCTGCTCCATCCATAAACACAGTCCTGGATGCTGCGATCCTCAGCCATGGGTCTGCTTTCCATCCCTCACACTAATCTCCATACCTTTGGGGACAGAGCCTTCGGTGTGGCAGCTCCCACCCTCTGGACCTCTCTCCTATCACAACTCTGCAACACCCCATCCCTGGACTCTTTCAAGAAACTCCTCAAAACTCACCTCTTCAACAAGTCCTACGACCTCTAGCCTCTTTGTTTATTTGTGTGTCCTGTGTCTTGTTTTTTATAAAGTGTCCTTGAGTTAAAACGCGCAATATAAATCTAAGTTATTACTATTATTATACAGCCATCTTGAATTGTTGTAATGTGAATGCTCTACCCTCTGCTCCACATGACACAAATGGGTCTGAGAGTATAAAACAGGTGTTCCTGACAGAGAGTGCTGCTGAAAAAATATGGTTAACTGATAAAGACTGTCCAACTATCCTTTTAAATCTAGATATTATCTAGATGTTGGGACCTGCAGTAAACCTGTTTGACAGGATTTATCATTTAGACAGATACAGATACAACTGCAGTGATACATTCACTAAACCTGACAACAATTACGTTGATTTCACAGTAAGTAAAAAGCAAACCTCTTGTTTCAGTGCCTGACTTCAGTGAAGGAGCCAGAAAGAACACTCAGTAGATTCTCTTTTTCACTAATGGAGAAGGGTGTGTGGCATTTTCCCCCCTGCATGACTTTTTTCAAATTCTAGACCATTTAAATGTCACAGCTGCACACCAATTTGGAGGGAAAAAAAAGAGTCTCATACTTTACAATTTGATTCAGGGCTCTAAATCATGCATTTTAACGGGGGCAACCCAGTCCACAAGATACCCCTTAAAGCTACTGCATGCTTCCTGCAGCTGCTGGCGTGTTCTGATGTGGCAGCAGATACTCTGAAACAGACTTTTTTGTCAATGTTCACTCAAAATCTTCATCTCTTTTCATTTCAAATAACTTAAAATAATCACATAACAACTGGGGAGACAGCAGGATTAGAGTGCAGCAGGTAGAGTGTAATACCTAAGTGTATCTGCAGTAGAAGATGCCGCATGCATGCTGAGCTGCAGGGAGCAAGTATCAGCCCTTAAGCTCCTTGAGGAGAAGCCTTGTTAAAATTCACACCATGACAGCAAACGTGGAGGTCAGTGCTCCCAACTCCCAAAGGAGCCCCGCGTAATTAGTGGTTAAGTAATGGAGCAGGGCAGGGCCAAGTTGTTGATGTTGGTGCATGAAGTTTGATCATGGAGGTGGGAAAGGGGGGAGGGTAGGTGGGTGTTAGTACCCCAGGGTCACAAGCTGTCAAAGGCAAAGAGATCATATTTCATGTAACGTCTCTGCCCAATCTCTCGCCAGGCTAATTACTGTCAGGGGATTCTTAATGGGTGCTAATACGTCACAGCTAAGTGACTAAATGCTACCTCTACAGCCATCTCTGAAAATGTGACCTTGAGTTTTTGAGTAAGCACAAATACAGACGTCCACATTCATAAAAATGTTACTACTCAACTTACATATGTATACACATGTTGATTTGGAATGTCATGCAAATGCAAACGACTTAGAAACTGCATACAGCCGTTAGTTTTTATGGTAGGAGCAAATGACACCTGACTGAGCAGCTTGTCTTGCTTGAAGCAGGAGGCTGTTCAAAAAATGGCAAGACATAAATCTCTGGTTTCTAACTGTTTGAACTTTGACCTACTTTGACACTGAGCTTTCAAGCTACAATCAGTAGCACTCACTTCGTCTTGTGTATCCCAAATTCAGATGCTGAACAAGCAAACAGTACTTCCTTTAAACTCTGACATGTTCTTTTTATTGTAATGTTGAGACCATGGTTTTTGTCATTACAACAGATTTCTGAAGAGCCCTCATCAGTGTGTATATCCTCAAGTCTTTATATAGTACACACACTAAGTCTGTCAGTGTTGACTTGCGAAAACAGGAACACAGTGTCCTACCTTGACTGTGCTGGTAACAGTATGTTTCTCATTCTGTTTGCATGACCAGTATGTCTGTTTTGATGTACATATAGATACATCTGCACCAGCCAAGGACACCTGGGACAAACTGGGCACAGTGCCACATGGCATCATACTGCTATTTATGTATTTTTTTGTTCTCCTCTTCTCTTCTCCAGTTCTCCAGTCTGCCTTATCTGTCCTTTCACAAACTTTCTCTCCTCATCTCCTTTATTTTTCTTTCAGACCTATTTTTGCTGTTCTTCTACAGATCTTTCTATCTCTATACATCAGACTGTCTTCACCTTGCTCATATAAAACTCTCTGGTTGTCTGCATGTCACTTTCAAAACTAATGATGATAATGACTATGATAAGGCTTCTAAAACAAAAGCCCTGGGAAAGCTGAACGTCTGCGACAGCTCAGTTACTTTTGATCCCTTGTTAACATCATGCCAAATTTACTCTGTGCTACATCAACAATCCAGCTAAGGATGGATTGCTGAATTACCCTACTGGTCTCTGAAGTGACTTAATATCTCTGTAAGAAAATCAATCAAACAACTTTAAAAAGATGTAGAACACAGACAAAGAGAAGCAAAACAAAGAGACAAAAAATGACCACAAAGAGACACAAAGAAGATGCTAAATGAGGGCAACAACATGAACACAAAGGGAAGCAAAATAGCTGCAAAGAGACAGAAAACAACTACAAAGAAACACAAAGCAACTCCTGAGACACTTGACTAAAAATGACAATGTGTGTCTTTCAGTCTGGGTGTGTTGCTCCTGTGTAAGAGGGCTAAACCGCCCATGACTGCAACAGGGTCCCTTGAGGTGGCCAGAGATGAAGACATTAAAGCAGGAAAGCAAGTGCAGAAGAGTCTGAAGAAAGACATTTGGATGTGTAGAGATGAGCAGTGCTTGTTCACATACAAAAAGGCAGACGGGAGCTCTTTTCAAAACTTTGTTCACCCACAAGAGTCACACAATCACACCAGAAGCTGCCCATGCAACCACAGTGTTCTGACACCAGCCACTGAGCAGAACCACAGGGAAGATTCCTCTGTGGCACCTCAGCAGTCATCACCAGCAAGTTGTTAGGGGAAGTGTAAAGGGAAGGCCAGTGGCACAGCTAGGCAGAGCTGGCTGGCGCCTGGCACTAAGACTAATGAGCAGTCAAAGACATAAATTTACACAAACATCTGCATACTTTCAGGGCACGGCTAACTCCCTAATGATGCTGCCAGCCTCTCCTTTCTTTCCTCTCAGCATTACAAAGTCTCTCATTCTTATCACTTTATCGTCCCATTACACCAGACAACATGTAAATGTTAATGAGTAGCATCATGATAGGCTGATATAAGTACAACAGATGTTCTGTGAATTTTGTGTCTTGTTTTTCTGTTCTTTTTCCTCTTATCTTCCTTTGCACATCTTTTGAGGTTTGAGGATTATTTAATGGATTAATCATTCAGCTTTCAAAGTGTCAGAAATGATGAAAAATACAAATTACAAGTGCCAAGATATATTCCATTAACGATGATATAAGGCAGAATATAGCAGCAACTTCTCCCATTTGAGAAACTAGAACCTGTAAATATTTGGTATTTTTACTTGACAACTTGCTGAAACCACTAATCTCTTAAAGATTTTTCAACTTTGTTGTAGTACTGGACAATACTTTATAGTTTGTCACACCAGAGAGTAGGACAGTTCTTGTTATGGCATGTAGCTATCACATATGTTTTATTAAAAGGCATATTTCTTTAAGGTAAATTAGCCAAAAATGCATCTGGTGTCAGTACAATATTACACAGATTCATACAGTATGCTTCAGTATTTCATATCTGTTATT